>NW_025953935.1:467270-578473 GCF_022497035.1 Daldinia vernicosa
ACACACACACACACACACACACACACACACACACACACACACACACACACACACACACACACACACACACACACACACACACACACACACACACACATGCACACACACACACACACACACACACACACACACACATGCACACACACACACATACACACGTAATAGGAACTGGACAGCACGGATGAGGGAATGAGGGGATGAAAGAGAGCGGGAGAAAAACATTTTGCAAATAATACAAACAATGGTGCTTACCTTGCCTACCTAACTTGCTGCTTGCTCCCTTAATACACTCCTCCTTACGAATAACCAGGCAACAAACAGTGTTTTTCTTGTTCCTTGTCCTGTCTTGTCTTGTCTTGTATTTATAGTGAGTGAGTGAGTGAGTGGCAAAAAAAAGATATCTGGCTGTGCCTTAGCAGGAATGATATACAAAATGAGCTTTCACCCAAGAGCAACAACCAACGTGTCGAGAACTCTTATTTGCAATTACGGTGAACCACCTCGCAACAAGTTTACGTGTTGTTGTCTATTCGCTCGCGTTTTGTAATTAGTTTCGTATGTATTTCGTGCGGTAATAGGCCCTGGTACCTGGGTGCCTAACCTATGTAGGTACCTAGTGTATAAGTAGGATGATAATGCATAAGAACATTCCTACCTCTCACACGAAAACCTTGATACCTATGAAGCTAATAGTTCGCGTTTTGACCGCACAACTATGTAGTCCCTATTAACCACTAGTTTCTCCCTAAACCTGTACCTTGAGTATCGTGGTTATAAAAATACACCTAAAAATCCTTTGTCTCTCCTTACCGAGGGTGGTGTTAACAATATACCAAGTTCATACAAAAACAAGAGACTCGATCTTAAAGTATGCTCCTGATAGGGAATATCACAATTCTAATAGTACCTACACCTACTTCTCTAAGCTGTACTATAAAATCCTAGAAGAGTCAATAAGCAGAAAAGCATCTCGAGTCCCATAGCCTTAACAATTGTATATGTAGCACACAGAACTTATACATTCGTATTCTCAATTATCTATTATCTACAACAAAAAAATAACCTAATTTATTCCGTAATACATAGAAAAGTTCTAAATACCATGACGCCGCCGGGACCCTGCCATAGCCATAATTCCATCCCCTGAACGTGTATACTTCCATTCAATTTATCTTGTCTTTTCCCAAACGTGTATACTTCCATTTAATCTATCTTGCCTTTTACACTTGGTCCCGTCTTTTTTCTTATATCTAAGTATACGTCGCCCTGTTCCCTAGCAGAGTCTTTAGGCTCTTCTCGCTGGCCAATTCCTGCTTGTCGCGGACGCTCATTCCCAACTTCTGCTTCATGCGGCGGACCAAGCTACCGCTCTCTGGACGAGGAGGTTCCATACCAAATGATCGGCCCATATACGGCCCCTCGTCTGTAAAAGCTACCCTCTGTGCCCTTGCTCTACGGTTCTCCCACCCGTCTGTTGGACTATCGGTTGCGTGGTATATAGCCACAACTTGCCCACCTATATTGAGAAATGACCCGTGGCCTGGCCCAAAGGGGCCGGTACCATGTCTCCGCGTCTGAACAAGCGGCTCTTCCCCTTTCTGCCAAGAAGTCGGATCTAATGGGTCACCACCTATATACTGCAATAGTCCCATCTTGTATTCGTGGGTCCAGCTGCCGGCACATGAATAGACCAAACCCTGCCAAGAGAGACCTCCGTCGGGTGAGCTCAAGAACTGCGGCCCCTCATTGATGCCATGGTCTATGCCGTTACCTTCGCTTGTAATTTCCCAGGGATACTGCGGGCGAGATATGACAATGGCAGGACTAGCAGCGCTTGTTGGGTCCTCAAGTTTCATAATATAGAGCTGCTGTATGAGATCCGACGAATCATCGGGGTCATCGAGAGGCCAACCCGAATACACAAAGTACAAATGTCCATTCATCTCGAATACAGTACCGTCGATTGCCCAGTGGTCCGGCATCTCGTTAATGCGACCTAAGAATTCCCATTGACCCCGGCAAGGGTCCTCGGATGCCGGTGGTCCCCCCAGAACATACATCCGGTGGCTCTTGTTCCCGTGAGCCGGGTTTGCGGCGGCGTAGTAGACGTACCATCGGCCACGCAGAGCGTGGAGCTCGGGAGCCCAGAGTTCGGCGGAGTGGTCAGTGCCCTGCGGAGGAGTCCTGGCGTTAATGTCAGGTCAGCACCATGACTAGCTAAAAGAGATATGGCGTTAGAGGAGGGAGAAGGTAGAGTATACCAAATTACATGTCTATCAGCAGAGCTCTCAATGTCAGCCAAGCTGCGGGATGACCATATCTCGACCCTATTTCCGGCGGTGAAGGTCTTGGTATAAAGTTAATAGTGCCACCCTATCAAGAACATATAAGGTAGTGGTGGTATTGGTAGTTTCGGTAGCTTACGAGGTAGTAGCGGCCTCTGAATTGGGTTACGAAGGGATCCGGAGTGCCGATGGAAGTAATAGTGAGAGTCGAGTTATCGTATTGCATAGCTGCGGGATTATCCATCGACATTATCGAGGCTAACGCGCGGCTCGCACCCACTAAGGCATCCCGGAGAAAGATATAGAGCATTTGCTCCTCTTGATTAACTTTCGGCTGGCGGCGTAGTTTTAAAACTGTACTTGTTTCGGTATGTCCGATCTGCGAGTATGAAATTAGGTTTCATTCGTAGTAAGTAAATGGAAAGACGAACTGGGTGAGAATAAGCTAGCTATCATTGGATTTTTAACCAATATAAGGTTATAAGAGGTGGTTTAACGATGATAGCTGACGACGCGAGTGGAGAGGGTGGACGAGATCACAACTTGTCTTTTGGAGGTTGAGTGTACGAGTGTACATCACCAGGTGATCAGTCTAGTGTCACAACTCCAGGATGTGAAAGAGGTAAGAAGTAGACATGAAGGTAGGTATGATTTGGAAGATGACTCGATATTTAACAAAATTCCAAATTTACGTGTAACGGACGACACCGCAGTTGCCCGAACATGACCGCGTAAGTCCCCCCTTAGCTTCCTTTCCCCCCTTTCCCCCCCCTCCCCCTTCCCCATCTTCTACTTCTACCCCTTCCTCTACTTCTGCCCCTTCCCTTCCCTTCCCTTCCCCTTGGATAACTTCCTAATGTAAATTCTTACTATTAGGTAACCACCATAGTGGATTCCCAGTATAACATTTATAGTTCCTGGTCGCACAACGATAAGGTACATCGAATTGTGTTCCGATACATAGCATAACAAAAAATCAATCCATCCGTCCCAGCGCCGCGCTCCGCTTAATCCAATATTCCTAACCCTAAAACAATTCGTTTTGCTTAGAGAGCGTGCCTCCCAAACGCCTTCGATTTTATAAATCGATGGTATAATGACAAATGAACAGGTAGTCGGTTCGACGTAAAACTCATTTCTAACCCATGCGGCCTCCTCGAGGCAGCTTAGTCTTTCGAAGCATGGCATGATCCATTGCTTATAAGTTATAATGCAAACAAAAAATTTGCAAACGTTGTGAAGAGCGAAACCCAAAGTAACGCCTCAGTAAAAGTCCCCGGCATACGCATGCTCCGCCTCCCATTTAAGGAAATCTCCCAGGTCATGTCCAAGGTTATATCCCATCGGGACAACGTCCATATCGTCCCCGTCCGAGCTTCGAATAACTCGGAGGTCCAACATCGGGCTCTGCGGAAGGCTAGCGTAGCTCTCCCGACTATTGTATTCCTTGGATTCATCAAACATCTCGTCGTCAAGACTCATCCTCGAAGTATCTAGCTCAAGCCCGGATATATCGTAGTCGGGCTGATGGAATTCAGGTACTGTCTTCTGCCCGGGTGTCTGCCAGTGGTAATGCTGGTTGTATGGGTTGCTGTCCTTCTCGGTCTCGTTGTATGACACTTCCGAGCAATCCTCACCCGAAGTCATGCTCATAGGGCTATCGGCTTCAATAGGGTGGTCTAGGAGCCCTCCGGGACTGCTGAAATTCCATGACCCAAACCATTCTATAATTTCTGCCGCCTCTTCCGCCTCTCTGCGGCGAATTGTGTCGTCGCTTTCGGAGAACCAGTCTCCGGCGCCCCCAGAAATAGCCATCTGGAATGCCGTCCAGTCTAGGCCATCATCCGCTCCGATTTTAACATCTGCCATTAGATCAGATTTAGCTAGTCGAATCGGGCCGTGTCGGAAAATAGGGCTGGTCATGGAACACGGCGATGATTGAAGGAAAACGTAATTTGAATCCGCCACCATATCTCGGGAATATCTGAGATCGTGGCCGACAAATAATTCATTTGTGGGTGTCAAGATGGCCGCCGTTTCTGGGATGCTGGGCAGTGATGCCTTCTGGCTTCTCGCAGCAAATCGTGCAGCCTGTCTCATTGGTGGCGTTTGGAAGGTGGCATTTTTGTTTTGCGCCGGTTCTTCTCCTATATCCGTATGTAATTCCGACGTTGATATCGACGCCGGAAGCTCGATGGGGCCATATTCATTACGTCCCTCTGTAGAAAAATCCCTCCAGGCAACAGGGTTAGATGGTAATAACATATGTTTTTCTTCAGTTGGTGTATCAAGGTCGAGTGACACACTGGCCGATCTAATTCGGGAAGATAGATCTTCAAGGTGAAAGGGCTCGATCGGCGTATCGGTCGACTCAGCGTCGATTGTCTCGATTAATTTCTCGGGCTGTGTTGACTGGGTCGATTGGGTAGGCTGTGTTGCCTTAGCCGATTTTTCCGACTGCATTGTCGACATCCTACGCAACCTGTACTCTTCCAGTTGGTCCGGTGTGAGCATTTCATCCACCTCGATCTTTTGGAAGAGTTTCCCACTAAAAAGATCAGTCACATTGTCCGAGAAGTTCCATATTGGGCCACTCTTCGCCGTCGACTTGGACGCGGCAGGCTTCCGGCTCGGCTTCATCGGCTTCACCTTCTTAGACTTCTTCGACTTCTTCCTCTTAACCCCGTTGTTCACTGATGGATTCCGTCGGGGTGAATATACGGGAGCAGCGGCGGGTTTGGGAGAAATGACGGTCTTGGGTGAAGCGATGGTTTTCGGAGAGGCGACTGTTTGGGGTCGCGGGCTCTCTACTCGAGTCTGAGAAGCCAAAGGCTCTGGCTTTAGAACAGGCGATGATTCGGGCGTGGGAAGTGATGGTAATGCCTTTGTAGAATTGTTTGTGACTTGCACTTCAACGAGAGCGTGACCGACTGCTCTGAAAGCCTCATCTGCCTCTTGTATAAGTTGCTGGATGTTATCTGTAATGCTTGAGAATGATTCCTGCCGTCGCAGGTTTTGTTGTAATGTTGCCGCTCTATTTTCTGGTCGTAGAGATAGGGATTCTATGTAATCCAAATTCGAACTTGATAGTTCCGCCTGACGTCTAAGAGAATCTGGCGACTCGGAGTAGCTTTTAGGAGGAGGCGGCGGTGGAAAGTCGTCGCCTCCATAGCTTGTCACGCTAGAGAGCTGGAGTGATTCTTGGCTTCTATCTTCCTTTGACGATAAAGAACAAAGAGGTGACTTAGACCTCTTTGAGTCGATTGAGTGTGATAAGTAAGAGTCGTTGTGGCGTTCACAGCTATTCAAGGAACTAGACCTGGACCGCGGCGGCGTGTCGTATGGCGGCAACGGTGGCAGAGGATCCAGAATGTCATGAATGCTTTGTTCCCTACTAACTATAATCGGTGGCGGTGGCCGTCTCTTACTATAGGTTGCCCGCCTCTTAGGAAGTATATTGCTGTCATTCCGTCCCGTCCTTTGATCCCATCTTTCGGTATCAACCGAAACCCCATCCTCAAATTCATCTTGGACTCGCCTAGGAGATATGAGCCTTCGAATGCTAACGCCTGATCTGGATAGCATCGTGTGTGGAGGCAGACGCAAGGGAAATCAGACAAGTAGAAGGAAACCAGCATACCAGCATCTGGGGGAGAGGACTCGACATATATTGAGGTGGGATCTACGTTTGGTGGGTGACACAAGGCTCTGCAACCAAGGAAAAGGGCCAGCTGCATGCTACATATGCTACATATGCTACATATGCTACATAGGTAGGTAGTGATGATTACTTGAGAGCGTCTTGTCATTCGGCGCTATGCAGTGGCACATGTACTTAGGTAGTATACATGAGAAAGGAAGGCATCTTGACGGAATGCGGCGGACGACCCTGGTCACTTAGCTTCTCCGCTGCGTATCTCACTTAGAGTACTCTTGTACGGCGTACGCGAGTGTGGCTCTGTGTGTGAAGGAGGCCCTGCCAGCCTGCGGAGCGGGAAACAATGGGGGTCCTGCAGAAAAGAGACAAGCCTGGGCAGCCCAGTTTGGAGCAAGGAGGGACATTCAACAGGGACATCGTTATTTTTATCAATCATTGGTCCGCCCGGGAATTACTTGTTGCGCCATTCATGTTTCTGTACGGGCTTTTAGTCCCTGCTCGACTGCTCGATACGGATCGGCCGGGATATTGGTGACGATACGTACCCCGTGAGCCGATCTGGATCATGGCAGCAGGGAGCTAACGAGCTAACGACTGCCCATGCTGCCATGACACGCCAGTCGAACATCAAAGTAGAAGTCCAACTGCCATGTCAGGCATGCTGTCGTGAGGTTACATCCCTACGGGGGAAGTGGATCGAATACTGTCGTAAAACGGACAAGATAGGCATATTTTGAAATGATGGCTATTATGCCTCGCTATGTGTGTATTTTGCTAGGTTAGTAGGTTATTAGTGTAGTTCACCTAGCGGACAATATGCGGTGTTTCCTGCCCAGGGTCCCAGGGTTCATCCCACTGGCGATCATCTGAATTGCATGTGCGCCTATGTCGCAGTAATACGTGACCGAACAGCAGGACACCAAAGTGTTGCCTATATAAGATGGCGATAGTGGAAATGGACCGCGATACTCAATGGGCTACCGAACTACCTACTACAGAGTAGCTGAGTAGGTACGATATCTCCGTTGTATAAAAACCAACGGGAGGTCGGTATCGGATCCTGGTGTACCTAAAGGTTAGGTATATTCAGCACCGCCCACATTGGGAACTTCCCATTTGAGGGGTAAATGGTGACATGAGTTGGAGCGTTGGAGCGTTAGCAGAGTTGAGATACGGTACGGACCAGGGGACGAAACCCTCTAACTGATGTAGAAAGGTAGAATGGGATGCTACGTAAGATAGGTTAGGTAGGTATGTAGCCAAGGAATCGAATGTCCCCCTTGAACAATACCTACACTCTATTAGGTACCTAATAGAGACATTCGACTCGCGCAATCTTCCCGAATTCATAAATCGCATCCGCTATGGGAAGCCACCTAATAAATTGACAACGGCACTCCTACCAATGCCGAGTCTTCAAAATATTTCAGCCAGGCCCGGGAACAGGCAGACGGATCGGCCTAAACCAATTGAATTAAGAGACCCAAGAAATAAAGGGCTACACAAAGTCCGAGTAGAGGGTTAAAGAGAATTAGGGTCGTAGGTCGTACGAAAATCACCTGGGTGTAACGTATCGAAAAAGCGGAAACAATTGACAATTTTGGTTGAGAGACGAAAGGGCAGATGAGATGCATCTGAAGCATAGGATGGACGGTAGAAACTTGGGATGTGCAGCTAGTGTAGGTTACCAGGTAGGTTTTTTTTTTCTTTTCTTTTTTTACAAGGGTTAAAAGTTGAAGGGTACAGAAAGGAACTCATTCCCTCAAGTTTAACAGTTTAGCGTGAACCTTTTCCTGCCTTTTCAGTACCTAACATTAGGTAGGCAATCAAGGTATACTGCAGCTAGTAACTGCAGTAATAATGGGGTTCCCCACCTTTTGTTTTACAATATAATTACCTACAGTTAATGAGATCGGGAAGCCAAGGCCCATCATCTATCACAGGTACCTATGCAATGTACAAACAGCCCTACCTTTCCGCCGCCCACCTACGTAGCGCATTGATGTAATACACCTACATCTATACCTTAGGTTAGGTACATAGTGGTAGTTACACAAAACATAACCTACAGTAAGCACATAGCACGAGACAACCACCTCCGTCCGCCTTTTCGTATAAGAATAAGAATACCTGATACTTGAGACGATAGAAGGCGGATGTATGTAGGGGGAGAGAGAGAGCCAGTTTCGAGCAGCATCTCAACTAAACATAATTCGTCTGTTCGGTATTCGATACCCGATACAGGGGTTTTCCATGCGGCAATCCGTTCGCTGCAGACTTTGCAGAGCCACCACCATTTTTAAATATACATACCTACATAGGTACATAGGTACATGTAGAAAAAAGTACATTGCCTATACGCGAAATGGATATCCTCGATTTTCGGTAAGTCATCACACATCCGCTCACTTCCCATTCCCATGACTCCCAACAGCATCAGTCAAACGCGCATCGCCCATCGCCCATCGCCCATCACACGCACATAAGTTAAAGTGGCGCATCGTAACGGGCCGCCTTATGCTATGTACTAACCTATGCTGCCTGTTTCCGCTACCGTCGACTCGATGCGAACGACGACACCTGAGTCTTAAGTGATAGGTATATAAGCGAGCGCCAAGGGGAGCTGACGAACGTGGGGGCCGGACAATGCGATAGGGTCTCTGCCCAGCTAGCCGTGGTTGTGGCAGACGCGGCCGTGCGAATTAAGGCCGTAGGTTAGTCTATCCGTTTGCCGAGGCCGATGCAGGATACCGATACGATCCCAGAAGCAAGAGCAGAGCAGCGCAGAGCAGCGCAGCGCAATGCGCACAGGTACTACCCCACAATCGCTGAATCGTCGACAAATCTTTAACCAGCGCCTATCGCAGCATGTATGTATGTACCTAGGTAGGTATGTACCTACAAAATCCTGTTGGATGCGTAACATGATTAACGATCTTTTCCTTTTCTTTCCCTCCCCAACCCATACGACCAGACCAATTCCGTTTGCGCCGGATACAACAGAAGGGATACGGCAGATACACTATCGATGGAGTCATGTAAAAAGATTCCAAAGCTCAGCAGCTCAGCAGCGCATCTCACTAATCAATAATCGTCCACTAATTCGTACGGTTGCGTCTATGTACGTCTGTAAGCTGATTAAACACCGCCCTCCAGATTAGGTCATAGGGTGCGGCGCTTAGGTTCAAGCCGCCTTACCTCATATTTATGGCCCTAGGTACTTACCTAGGTACGTATTTGGATCTTTTTAACCTAGTGGCTTACATAGTATCCGATGACACAGGCAGAGTCATATTCTGTATACGTCGTAGCCAATAGTCAATTCTTCGTATCCAAATTAGTACCAACACGTTTCTATATTCCAATATTATAATCACGACTTCATACTAATATTTGGCTATTATCTAGTTGCGGTGAAGAAGACTAGTTTGACATGGCTTAGCGGTCCGAATGTTAGTACGGTGGATATTGATATAAATACCAGCAGCAACTGAACTAACAAAGGTCCTAAGCCCCTTAGCTCCGGGAAGTCTTAGACAAGATTACCTAATTTAAGGCTTCAATCTCAATACTAGCTGTGTTTATTTATTAGTCTGCAAGAAAAAACACGCTACCTACCTTTTTGAGATAAGGAGTTGTTATTTAAATGCTAGTTATAGCCTACCTAGGTTAGGTTAGCTAGCTATTCATTCCATAACAATAACTCATCTCATCTCATCTCATCTCATCTCATCTCATCTCATCTCATCTCATCTCATCTCATCTCATCTCATCTCATCTCATCTCATCTCATCCGCTCCAACGCAAACCCAAACGAGCCTACATAAACGAAACGAAACAAAATACCTAAGACAAGATGAAAACCACCAATTTACCATAATCCGCTGCTGAAAACATATCAATCACCGTAAGCCTTAACGCTGAAGCAATAGCTCTAATCCCAGAATCAGCCTCCTTCCCCAAATAGGTAAATCCGTACCATCGTTACCAAGCCCAACCCGCAGCACAGCAGCAAGTGTTGAAGCGTCTATTCGGCCTCGTGCGGCGCATCTACCTCCTCGGGCGGCGCTTCTACCCCCTCGGGCGGCGCATCTACCCTCTCGGGCGGCACTTCTACCTTTTCCGGCAGCGGGTTGAACACCTTGCTATACGCCATGAATTTCGTTCTATCCGTCGTTGTCGCAGTCACGCGGAACATGTATTTTCTAGGCTGGCGCCGTGGGATCTTGATGACCCTGGAGATATACTCGAGCGGTCTGTCCGTCGGTTTCTTGATCGTGAGGGAGTTCCTGCTGACTGTTGTGTCGTCTGCTTCGGTTACGCATATGTCGATCTGGGATCCGATTTCGTGGGCGAGGCGTTCGCCAAGTTTGATGGTGATATGGAAGTACCCAAGGTTGGCCATGGGGAGAGCTTGTATGCTCATGGCATTCATGGTGACGGATCGCTTGTAGTAAGTATCCTTGATAATTGTATCAATAATAGACAACAGATGGATCTGTAGGTATTTGGGTTGTAGACTACTTCGTGTGTTTTTTTTTTTAACGAGTGAGGAACAAAATGGTAAAACTACGATTCCAACTTAATATACGTCCCTACATGAGTTTCTGCTACGATACGCGGAAGTTGCATCTCGACACTCAGTAGCATGAGCTTTGGCTTTTTCAGATAACCTAGGGAACTACTATGCTTGCGTCGCTGTATGATGATTTCCTCCTCGAGCCTTCAGCTACAAACCTAAGAAGCTACCACGATAAAGACCACTAGATATTGTCAACCTTAAGCACATGTTCCTACTGCTTTAGGATACACGTACATATACGATCATATAATATTCAAATTGCTGGAAAGTCCTTGCGTCATAACATTAGCATCGACCCTGGAGTCGATGTAAACGTATCTAACTAGGTAGCTACTATGTAAGTTATCCAATATATCATATCATTTTAAAGAACACTACTTCTGGACTGAGCTACGACTTCACCGATGATGCTTGTGCGTTTTTGACGTCATCAGAAAATTAACTAGATCTACTCATCTACCAAGTAAATCGACGTGATATTTATTCATTTCAACCTCCCTAACGTGGTAATTCCGTAGACTATTCTAACCAATATACTCGAGACGAAATAAGCAATAATTAACATTAACTAGCCCTACGGATTACATATATACAATATCAGCCCTGTGATCGTGATAGATTAATGTAACATAAGATACCTAATTAACTACCTAGGCGGCTAGCTATGTAGGTAGCTCCTAGCAAAATCCCCCGTGTAATGCAGTACCTACGCATGTTGACGCCATGTTCCTGCTTTGGGGAGACTCCTGCTCTATGTAATATCTTCAGGATATAGGAAATAGGACACAGGACACAGGGGTGGCTTACGTGTTCACCATCCGTCCTCGCGGTAACTTTCTGCTCGCTTTCGCCTGCGCGGTGCGAGATAGGTTGCATTTGACCCCCAGTCTGACCGATCCCAGATACCTGAAACGAAACGGTTTACCTGCAGCGCTGAGGTCCGGAAGGCTTGCCTGGGTCTTCTGACGGTCTTGATTTTCCGCCAATTAAGGATCAATCAATCAGTCAATCAGTCAATCAATCAATCAATCAATCGACGATCTGGGGTCACAATATGTAGGTATGCTAATCCTCCTTACCCCGTACGGTCACGGCAGCCAAACTATCCGAACTTCAAGATACGTGAATCGAGCCTCGGCGCGAAGGAAGACGTGTATGTGTATATCGTATGTGGAATCTAAAGGTCTAAAAGCCTCAAGTGTCGTCTCAGCCTCAAAAAGTCTAGTTCATGGCTGGTCTCGTCAATAATAATATACAAATAGATTTAGAGAGTGTCTAGAACGAGCATCGAGCATCCTATCTCATTTGGAACTAGTGCGGATCTGGTTGTTGACCGTATATAGCTACATTAGTTAAAATCCTTCTATTACGCGGGACGTTGAGGCTCGAAAGAAGGACTTTTTGACGATTAAGGTCATCTCTCGGGCGCCACCCCCTTATTAGTTAAGTATGTAAGGAGAATACCGTGGTGTGTACTTTTGTCGATGAGTGGATGGGTGGATGGGTGGATTTCTTGTTAGTGTGAAGGATGCTGGTTGTAGAAACGTGATATGCCGACAAATACCGCATCACTTGCATCAGATGGAGCTTACAAGATCATGCCTAGGTATAACTACCATAAATCAGTGACCAAGGTATTACCCCCCGGTCCCCCGCACTGTGCTTTGCAGGCTGACGACTTACATACCTAGCATGTAAGGTGAGGCAAGGCAAGGTAAGGTAAGGTATGTAAGATATGTATGTATTTACGATCGTGAAGCTTCTCCCAAAACATGCTAGAGTAGACGAGATGGAGCGACTTGTTTATGGGCTTAGCCTCATAAGATGTGAAGAACCACGCGAAGATGAGACAGGTCCTGCATTTTCGCTACCAAGATGACAAGCTACAAACCCCTGGATGAGCAGGGAAGCCACGTTGATTCCAAGGTATGAGATATTCACCAAATCGTGGTTCTAAAGGATCACCAAGTCTCCAATACATATGCACAGGCGCACATACCTGCCTAATTGGACCGGCAGCAATCTGCATAGTATGGATCCCATACCAACGTTTGAATAGAGTTATTTTAGAGTTGTCCGCGTCTATCCAGCCAGCCAGTCTATCAGTTTTTCTGTCTCTACTCTACACTATCCCACCGCGGTTCTTCCCCTCCCCATCTACACGAAATTACCCCTGCAGCAAATCCTGCCAAGCAAGCCAGCCAACCCCAGACACCCTGTCCTGTCCTGTCCTATCCTATCCACGCCAGCCTTTGCCCAATTAACATGAGAACAAGGCAAGAAAGCAAAAGAAAAAAAAAAAAAGGAAAAAAATCCAATGAAAACGGGGCGTGAGCATTTCTGCGGCGAGGTTTCAAGATCGTCATACAAACTCGACGCTCAGGATCAAATATGAACTCAAAACGGTAGGTACCGTATTCACTCGTCATCTTCTACCTGCCCTGGCTGGACTAAAGAAGAAGAAGAAGAAGAAGCAGCCCCATCCCATCCTATTTGTTCCATAGCTCGCGATGAGAAATAAAATTTTTGAGAAGAAAAAAACTTCTAAACTGATCCCCCGTGTTGGGAATTTTTTTTTTTTTTTTTTTTAATTTCAGTACTTCAATTGAGAGTGAGACCGCGCCTCGTCTCACTTGGCACTTGGCCTGAAGAGTAAAGATTGTATATACAGGTTAAGGTACCTAGGTAGGTAGGCACTTGTTGAGAAAAAAAAAAAGAAGGAGAGAATATTCCGAATATCCCAAATAGACGAATTCGTCGTCACAAAAGAGAACGACGTCAGCGTCCGGCTTTCTCAGATCAAGATGAGATATGTATGCCGCCCCAGCGCGTGTCTTTTTACGTACGTGCATGGTATGTATGTATGTGCTCGGCCGTACCAGAGCGATGAGTCTCGTGGCTCGCGCTTCGGCTTGTGCCCCGCCGATGAACCGCCACACCCATGGCGCCGACGGGATCGGGGTCCGAAGAGGGGAAATAACAGTTGAGGTGATGGTTCGGCATGGCGCGGTGGAGTTGGGAGTCGGTATGTAAGGGAAGAAGGAATGAATGAATGGATAAATGGATGGGTAAGGTAATGTGATATAACCAGCCCGAGACGAGGTCTATAGGATTTCGTTGGCCTTCTTCATCTGTCGAGGTGTAGCGGTCTTTAGGAACGAGTCTTTAGCATGCCGCGGTATGTACGGCGATCGAGTTGGAGGTTTAGCAGGTGTGCTTGAAGCAGTGGCCTTCTGCTCCGAAGGTTCGTTTTGCTGCCTCCTAGGTGTAGGCGAGTGGCCCCCAGTGCTTGAGAAGACAATTCCGCCGCAGATGCTGCTGCTGCTACGTTCCTTTGTCGTCTCGCTAGGCCTACTCATGATAACCCGAATGTATATATATATCTAGGAGATGCCGGTCTGCCTATCTGCCTGGTGGTATAATTTTACAACAACCCGATCCTGTCAAGTTCTTATAAGAAAGACCCTTACTCTTGATGGTAGGGTAAACAAATGTCCGTATGAGGTTATGGAATGCGGCAATGATGAGACGAGACGAGATGAGATGGGATGAGGAAATTTAACACCAATTGCTCAAAATAGTTACTCTGAGAGGTAAAAGCTATGCGTATCGAACCGGACTGGTATCTGTCTATCCTCTAATACCAGCTATATCCCAGCTCTTACCGGTGTCTCGGCCGCCGGATGTTCGTCCTGCTGTGTCTCACCGACCGACCGAATCTATTGAATACCTAGGAACCAGCACTACTAACTACGGCCTTATGGGAGACCCTGGTTACATTACTTGGCAATAGTGTAGAGTTCTCGTATGTTAGGTATGCTATTTATAATTAACGGCGACTAGATGTGCCACCAGCTCTCTCTACTATCTAGTGCTTTTCACCACGAAGCAGCTTCTGGTGACACGCTCTAATGTCTCAAGCCGGAGCATCAAGTTGTGTCCCACCACGTAATTCTAGACCACCCCCAAGAGTAAACCCGCATGCTTTCTCTGCCTGATGATGCCTTACGAAATGTAGACGAATGCTCGTATCATATATCCACGATTCTACTAGCATATAGGAAAGAAGATTGCGGCGGTCGGTTGGTATGACCCAAGCGGGTATGTAGAATTATCGAATTTGTTTGGAGGATCGTAGTCGATGTTTCAATTCAAAGCCTACCTAGTGCTAGTATTATAAATATTGCGAAGCTATCTTGACGGCACGGCCCGTCGGGATCACTGCATATATCTTGCCAGTCCCCGAGGGTTGGGTTTCGGTGCATAAATGTCATGCCCCAACCCGTATCTCGTTGGTCTTCTGCTTCTCAACACCCCCATATTCTAGTCTAGTAACCCCCCACATGAACCAGAATGATATCAAGCATATGTCTTGTCTTCCCTACTACAACTAGAGGAGGACGGCTTCTACTATATACCAAGGGTTTCACCATAGTTCTAGAAGATATGGCCGAATCGCGCTGCTATATAGGTACGTTAGTAACTGAACGATGCGGAGATGCTGGTGAAACGATGGCAATATATTAGTTTAGGTGAAAAGTGTGTTCACTCGGCTTTTTAGGATTCGACATATATGGTTTAAGAAATTCGCGGACGGTAAATCAGCCGTGTTCTAGCACGCATATCTAGGTAGACACCCATCAACATGTTCGATTGGTATATTCTTTCCCCTAAACCGTTTGTCCAGAAAACAGTAAATAATATATGTGTCCACCATGTTTCAATACAGAAGGGCCATGTGATGATGAAGAATTCGTTGATATCTTATGAGTGTGCAAACTATCTAAGATAGCTTACACTTAAACACCTGCAACGCGGCAATAGCGTGAGAGACGACTAGAGAGCCGGGGCATAGCCAATATATCGCCTAACATAAGACAAGAGAAATAGAGCCATACTAGAGTTATGGCCAATATCTTCTACCAAGAACTCAAACACATCCTTAGTCTACGGCACGAATTTCTAGACGTGACTTAAAATGAGTGCCGTGGCCGTCATTACTGTTGATGATCAGTAGACACAGTAACGGGTAGTTAGCCATGAACTATTTTGAGTACCCTGATGATGAAGCATGAATGAGAACATACGTTATTTTTACATAGTTGTAACTCATCGGGTCTCTGTTCATAACTACTAGATTCTAGCACAAGTTTGTCACGTCCTGTATAAAGGAAATAGTGCTGAAATGAACTATCAATTTTAGGTGTGGGCTCTAGATGGCAACGTAATATATTAGAGAGACGGATGTGAAACCTGGAAGCAACCGGATAGTTTGGACTCCCGACTAACAAGCGGCTATAACACCCGGAACCACATATATAAGCTCGGCGGGCGTCTCGCTAGACGAGAGCGGATTGTTGGTTGTCTTCCTCCTCACTCCCGCTTTCCTCATCTTCTTGCGTAACATAAGGAACGAACCGAAAGTCAAGGAAGCTGACCGAACCGCCCTCGACCTCGACCATAAACTGCAAGCTAAGAACGCCTTGACCATCCCCGCGGAAACTGACTTTATTCGCTATGCGCATGGCCTCGCTTGCCGACTTGACAAAGTCGAATTTGAAACTTTGCACCCAACGGTCGTGTACGGAAAAGGTCTCGAGGAGGTCACGGCTGCTTGAGAACTCGACACTAGCACTACCAAGACCCCCGTTGCTCGATAGGCTTAGGTATGGGGCATTTGGTGAGGCGGCAATGGTGATACGAATTGGAGCCATGGGAGCTAACTCGGAAAGAGCATCAAGAAGCCATCGAGCTTGCATGATAATCTTAAAGGATATATCCTCCCGATCAAAAGGGATATTATCATGTGATTCAGGGGTGTAGGTGACCATATTACACTGAGTCTTGACCCCAGTCTCCTCCAGGATGATGCTTAGCGGGGACCCGTCTTCTTCGTACATGATACAACATGTTCCCGGCATACCTAGAGTCTGGTGATTAAAGGCGTCTGGTCGGTAGTTACGTAGATTGCTACGATATGTTTCCGATTCCGCCTTGGCCGCTCGGGCTGCTACGTCCGTAGCCCCAAAGATCTGTAAGGCTTCTAGCAAAGCGGCTAGATTCATTTGAAATTTTGGTAGGTCGCCTCCTTCATCTGGTAAGTTCAGAGTGTAAGACGTAAAGAGAGCTTTATCTAAGAATGCTACGCCTGGAGATATCGTTAGACTTTTTTCGACATATACGATGTTAGCCGCTTACCTTGCATCACGTGTGAATGATCTGCGGCAAAGCGGATGCCATCTTGAGTTATTTCCACTTGTACCTTGGCTGTGAAGCTGATACATTTTAAAAGTTGATATATTTGCCTCGTGGAACTGGCCACTGCTCGAAATAGTGGTAGTTGCGGAGGAACAGATCCAGCGGATGAGGCCATATTGAAGGATATGATCTTCCTTAGTTCGAAACTTTTTTCGATATTATCTTAGAAGATAATAGCAACTTCGCTAGCAGCAATAGTTGCCGATCACGTTCATATAAGGTGTTTGTAGCCCAAAGAATATTTTCGTAAACCTCAATTCATCTACGGTACAGACCAGCGCTCTCCTGGGCCTGCGGTACCCTTCTCGGGGTATCTTCTAGACGTAAACTCCAACCGCGCAGAACATGTACACCGTGCCAAATCTGCAAACATGTTAGGAGGCCTGGAGATATGCAGCGAGGGGAATCGTAGGAAGAAACGTACGCGACGGCCAGCGAGGCCGGGACTCCGAAGAGGGGGAGGTTGACGAGAGACCGGTCTAGAGCAATGAATTAGTTATTCGTAAAGATCAATTGACAACCATAGTTATAATTGTAGTACTCACTCAATGCGAATGCGCCAGTCAGAGTAAGACCGAGGAGGAGTAGAACGAATCCCACTAGAAATTGACTACCCTTTCCAACTGTAGGAAGAAATGGACTGCCTGGTGCAGTTTGCCAGATCTCATGCAGTGAAGAATCCATGAATAGTGATGACGACGCTCTGTAAGAATTTTCTTGACGAAATCGGGTGTTGCGGACTGAATTGGCTGGTAGTATTTCTAGGCGGGGAACGGCGGAGAAAGGATCGTGACTATTTCACGGTGTCATATCAAAAGTACAACTGAGTTTATAAAAGTATAAGTTCAAATTATAAGATGTACGATTTAAATTCGACGTGTTTGAATTTGGAAGCAGCAAAGCTCCTCCCCCTTGTCGTCTTCTCATTGGACTTCCATTGGATAAATGCAAGAGCTATAGACCCATCTTTCTGCAACAAACGTAATCAACAGGTGGCCTGTCTTTTTACGGCTTAGTGTAAACCTTACTAACTCCCCTCAGCTCCTCTTTCTCTAATCTGTAATTGATAGCCAATAAGAATATCTCTTACCTTTCCCCATGTCCTTTTTTTAGTACCAGATCCATACTTTTTATTCCACTTCTTACATCGTCCAACAACGCCTCCGCGCTCCGCGTCAGATTGCCGATGCTTCCCCATACATACATTAGGTACGGTTATCAACTACAACCTACGACGTGCGACTCGAGCGCATTTCGTACTAGCATTTCCGCCCTTATTACATCACTTTTACTTTGCTATTATCATAGCTACGATGGTTAAGG
The DNA here is from genome assembly GCF_022497035.1 of Daldinia vernicosa. Lineage (NCBI taxonomy): Eukaryota > Fungi > Ascomycota > Sordariomycetes > Xylariales > Hypoxylaceae > Daldinia > Daldinia vernicosa. Next base: position 485,377 of record NW_025953935.1, read on the forward strand.
AAGACCGTGAGTTTCCTATCACCGATATAAATGTGCTACTGTGTCTAACGTAGCTCTTTCGCGACAGATGTTAAGCGCAAGGCCAGTGACGAGCCAACGTCACCTATCGCCGCCAAGAGGGCGAAGCACGACGACTCGACAGAACCAGAGAAGAAGCCTATCATTAAGCCGATACCCTTCCCAGAGAAGGTAAGCATCCATATTATACCTACCTCCGCGCCGTAGTGATTCGCATGCTGTCAACCATCCGATAGCCTCCATAGGAGATAAGCCATCCCATTACCTCTGCGCAAGGGTTCCCAACGCGACCATACACATAACCATACACATATGTAGAAAACGCAAAGTACTAATACCATATCTCAGCCCGCTGTCATCGAAGAACGAAACGGCGAGATCGAATTCCGCGTAGTCAACAACGATAACGAGCGCGAATCCCTTATCATCCTCACAGGTCTGAAATGTATATTCCAAAAGCAGTTGCCTAAAATGCCCAAAGATTACATTGCGCGCCTTGTCTACGACCGAACCCATCTCTCTATTGCTATCGTAAAAAAGCCTCTAGAAGTCGTCGGCGGAATCACGTACCGGCCCTTCAAGGGTCGCCAGTTTGCAGAAATTGTTTTCTGTGCTATTAGTAGCGACCAGCAGGTCAAGGGTTACGGTGCACATCTAATGTCACATCTGAAAGACTACGTCAAGGCGACTAGCGATGTAATGCACTTCCTCACTTATGCAGATAATTATGCCATAGGATACTTCAAGAAGCAAGGCTTCACTAAAGAAATCACCCTGCCGAGATCCGTGTGGATGGGCTATATCAAGGACTACGAGGGCGGCACGATAATGCAGTGCTCTATGCTCCCGCGTGTCCGGTACCTTGAGATGGGTCGCATGCTACTTAAACAGAAAGAATGCGTTCTGGCTAAGATCCGTGCGTTCTCTAAGTCGCATATAATCCATCAACCACCTAAGCAGTGGAAGAACGGCGTCACCCCCATCGACCCCCTCTCGATCGAGGCAATCCGAGCTTCGGGATGGTCTCCTGACATGGATGAGTTGGCGCGACAGCCACGTCACGGCCCGAATTACAACCAGCTCCTCCATCTGCTCAACGACCTACAGAACCATCAGTCGGCGTGGCCGTTCCTCAACCCTGTCAATAAGGATGACGTTGCAGATTACTACGACGTGATCAAGGAGCCGATGGATCTCAGTACGATGGAGACTAAGCTAGAAGCGGACCAGTACAGCACTCCGGAAGAGTTCGTCAAAGATGCCAAGCTCATCTTCGACAACTGCCGCAAATACAACAACGAGTCGACGCCGTACGCCAAGTCCGCCAACAAGCTTGAAAAGTTTATGTGGGCCCAGATAAAAGCCATCCCCGAGTGGTCGCACCTCGAACCATAGGTTAGTAACATGGAAAGATCGTTCACGGAACACCTGCGGCTCTTAGATAACCGCGGTAGAGCGCTGGCTAGGGCACAAATGAAGAAGGATTTCGAGGTCGTCCCCGAGTTTTTGGAGAAGGGCGTGTTGACTAGACGCGCCGCTAGTAAGAAAAGGCAGGCTAGAGAAACCGAGTCGGATCGGAGCATTGCCATTCGCACTAAGAAAGAAGATACCTTGGGTTATGACGGTACCTCTAAGGTCGGTGCTGTTATTGATAGCGCCCCGGAGCCACCAGTCCAGCCGGTAGTAAAGACGGAAGACCGCGATGCCAACGGTACCCGGACCCGTCCCCACGCTTCCCAGCTAGCATATAGATCTGCGTCCCGGCGAAACCGTTAACGAGTTCGTGGAGACACGCGTAGCAGCACGCAAGCCAGCCGAGATAAGAACGTCGGTCGGCGCGTTTCTCTTTTTGCTCGTCTTCCATTCCCTATTGTTATCGTTGTCTCGGGGAAACGTTTCAAGGACCCCTTGGAGGAAAGGGTTTTGCGGTTTTGCAAGTGGGCGCGAGAGTAAGAGATATAACGTAAATCGAGTTTAGACGGGAAGTGCAAGTAGAAGAGGAGGGGAGGGGAGGTAAGTTGTAGGATACGGTTTTTGTGTGAGGAGGAGGAGGAGGTGGATTTTGGTCGGTTGGGGAGGGCGAAAAATACTCGTGTTTGGAGCATGTTTAGTTGGTTCGTGCGGAATAACTACCACTGTCACACTATGACACTACGATGCGATGCGTTGAATCAGGATGATCACAAATGTAACTTCTGTTGGCATATATTTCGCTTTGCTTTTTCCTTTTCGGTGCGTGTATGCGTGATACGGTATGAAGCTCAAGCAATACCTTATAGGAGCCGAATGGCTTGTGCGCCAGTCTTTACAGTGCTTCCCCCCCTATTTGCAATGACTTTATACTACGCTTCTCGACAACTACGCAGATTCGAATCCAAACTCAATAGCACGTTTCTCATCACAACATCGCAAAATAAAATCTCCTTAGGAGTGAAAGTCATTTTCTTGTAACCTAGCTATAAGCAGATATCCGGATGCAAGGCGAACGACTCGACCTCGACCGAGCACGTACATGAATAAATAACCCATCGCAGCAAACCAGATCCAGACCTAGCCTCCCTAGCCTCCCTGCTCACAAAATCAAATCTGCGAATGCAATCCGCAACTCCCCGTATGTATAAGCCATCCCCCTCCCTATATAATAAGTGAACCTATGACACCCCTTGTTATCTGCCCTGATGCGCCCCCCCCTCGGACGGCTGGTATTTATTGACACATAGATGCCTCGGAGCAGTAGGATGCTCGAGGTCGAAACTAGAAAGTTGATGCTGAGATACTTCTGGTTACAGTCGGACTAAGTCCTCTGATATTTACCACTGAGTTCAGAAGGAGACTGGAAGAAAGAGCACTGGCACTCAAGACTTCCGCTTCGTTTATCAGGAGTATTAGAGGTGGACTGTATGGTAGAGTGCCTATGCCAGACTTTCGTTCGTAAACCTCGAGAATTTTGTTGCTGAGGGCGACCGATTCCTATTGCTCGGCCGGTACGCAATCCTGGAGCATCCACCTCCTTTTCCATGTGTCTCTTTCCAGCCGTCTTAAGTCACAGGTAATCCCAAATCTCATCAATATGTTCTGGAAAATTTTCGTTGTTTGGTATACACTTTTATTAAGTGGTCCTAAAAGCAAGTGACAGCCATCTAGGCCGTCCATAAAGCATTGCGTACCGAATCAAGATTGCCAGTGCCCACGTATTAAGGGCACATTAAAAGCTGAAAGAATCTAGTTGAAGGGGTATCGAATAATTTTGTACTTCTTTCCACCGTTACCACCTCGAATACCGGTGCTATGGTCTCAGTGATGACTTCTTAAGGAAGAGTAATATAGGTCTGGGTGCCTGACTGGGTTGTTCGCTGCAGACGAACTTCTGAGGTGGCGACACTAGCTTCGCTAGCCGGGAGCCGCAGACCTGAATAGTTGCGGCGCAAATTCCGTCTATTACCGGAGAGGTAGCTTTGCAAGGAACGTACAGAAGAACGCTCTTCAGAAGTAGAGGTATTGTCTTGATTCGGTGTTTCATTGTCTAAGGCATATCGGAGGACCGAATGGAGGAAGTCTGGGATCTCCTGCCAACGACCAGCTCGTGCTGCACTTAGCATCCCCGGTGGAAAGAGTGCTTGCGGTATGAGAGCCACATTGGATTCTCGAACCATCTGCTCCGTGAGGAAGGGAAATTCGCCGGCCTCGATTGCATTCTTCAACCACTGTTCCCACTCCTCATCTAGTGGCAGCGAGGTATCGCCGGCCTCGTGGCGTGCTGCTCTTTCGCGGAGTTGCTCGTTCAGAGGGATTCCGACGCTAGTTAGTTCACCATCACTGTCCTCTTCTTCGTCTTCGTCTTCTTCCTGTTCGCCATCCACGTCCTCCTCGTCTGGCGTCGCCGCGGCCTGCGATACGGTCGCGGCCTGCGTTGCGCGTGCTGTTTGTGGCCTGTCTTCAGGCTCAACCCACTCCGCAATATCGTCAAACGCAGTATCTTTAATGACGATCCCGGAATCACGCTCGAAGCGTTCCTTTGCCCACTTTGTACCTTCCCATTTTGTTAAGCTTGCGATTTCGGAGTCGGTCAGGCGCAGGGCATCAAACGCCCGAAATAGACGACGATGCCACGGCCAGCGGCTAAGTCGTATGCGATGGATACGATGAGTATAGTCTAGGCCAGGATACTTGGCTTCTTGAGTGTCAAGATGTCCATAGAAAGAATGGACTTCCGAGCGGACCTCCGGGATGATGCTGCGGTGAAGGAGAGTATGGAAGTTCTGGGGATCGCTGCTTCGGGGCTTTGGGAACATGCACTCGTAAACGAGTTCGTCGACTGGGCGGCCCTTCATGTTGACAGAATCGAGCTGGGATGTTGAAATGGTAGAGATTCGGAACGAGTTGATCTGCTCGTTAGGATTTACCTGTCAGGTAGTAATGCCGGAGACAAGGCGTCGGATAGATTGTGGTCCAACGTAATAGAAGAAGCTTAAGAAGCGGAACGATTGCACCGAGCTGTTGCCAACTCCGACGCTACCAATGGTAAGTTTCGTAACAGGGAACAGCGGAATAGGCAATAATATTGGAGTTTGGGTGTTGCTTAAAGGAGGGTTCAGTAACGTACGTATGTAGAAAATAGAAAGATTTAGGTAGTTGGTTGGGCCAACAAGAGTTATGTATGTGTGAGGTGGTGTGGTGTGGAGTGACTTTAGAGACAGACGAGGAGCCCAAGATGAGTGGGAAGAACGAGGGGAATCGTGTCCCAGAGAATGGTGTCAACTCAAGTCTACGCCGCCAACGACCGAGGGCAGAGAGATGAGGAAGCGTAAATAATTGTAAATGCTTAGATTCGTATAATGTCAAGATGTTGAACCTTGAGGTAAAAGACGGATAAAGGTTTCTGACTCAACTTGGGGAGGGAGAAAAAGTGACCAAGGTGACTGTGTGTATGGTAATAGTGGCTGTCCCGAGATATGATTCTGCGATTGTTACGGGAGTAGGGATATTTGCATGTGTCACAGGGTATTTCAGGTATTGCAGATATTGCAGGTACTAGTTGGGGCGATATTGGGTGGGTGTCTGGGTTGTGTAAGCCGGTAGGTGCATTATGTATGTACTATACATAGCAGGAGATAGGATGGGCCCTGGGATGGGCTGAAAGGAAATAGGAACACAAGGTACGATAGCCGAGTCCTAATTAGGATTGTGCACTAGTACCTTTTCCCACAAAGGGTACCTACCGTGTTATGAAAAACCAGACCACACAGGTTCACAGGAAAAATAAAAAAGGAAACAACCAATCAGATGCTACTTTGTGCATGCGTTGTTGCAAGGGGCTGCCGGTCCAGAAGGGCCATGTTTACAGGGATTCTCTATTGGCCCAAGTGTTGCCTTCTCATTGAAAGGTACCTAATATCTACCCACTATTCTGTAGTGAATTATATCTATCGTGATTGTATACGGTATGTACATACATATATGACTTATGCTCTTGCCCCCATTCTATCTGTGAATGTCTCGTTCCATCTGAAGTTGTCGTGGCCGTCCGTATTCACTTACAAAGCCCCGGGCCGTACCTTTAGGTGCCTATTTAGGTTAGATCAGCCAATAAAAGTATACACTACATACTTTATTTACACTACATATAATATATACTAGTGTACACGCACACATGCACTGCCTAGGTATGTGCATATGTATGTACGTAAGCATCCAATCACCCAAATGTAAATGTACATATACATACCGATGCAGATAAGTCCACGCAGTGCCTCCCTCGTTTTCTTACCTTGCCTTGCCTTCTCCTACATAAAACCCTATCATTTCCACGACCTTGCTTACCTACTTCGGCCGAGAGAGATCGGGGAAGAAGACTTTGAGCCGCAAAACTCACACTACCCATGATGACCAAGAAAGCTGACATCCTCTGAACGACCATATCCAACAAAATATGCATGCATTAATTCCTTCGTACTGCCTGAGATGAATCGAGCGAACCTGCGAACTCTGCATTACCTGGGTATAGACATTGCATATGTAGATTGCTTTATATACATAAGGTAGCATGTTGCATATTATAGTACCACAGTCTCCTACCCGATGCGACGGACCCTGAATTCTCGTTCCCCGCGCCCGCTCCGATTAACCCCTCCGTCTACATCCATGCGTCCGAAGTACCACATTTAAAGCTTCCAGATTGCCAGATTAATGAAGTCTCCTCTCATTGCTACCACTATGTACGTTAGGGCACACGCAAGCCTAGGCGCCTAACAGTCCTTATCTCTGCTAAACGCCGATTCTTTTTCTTTCTTATCTACCTATTAATACCAGGTATGTAACAGCATTCAATTGGCAAGAATTTAAAATGTTAGGTGAGAACAAATTGAGGTCTTGCACAATTCTTACGGTGCCGAATGTAGGTACCCGCAAATAAGGGAGGGTTGACAAAAGGAGGCATTACTTACTGTGCACAACTCTGAAGCCTAACCAAAATATACCGTGTTTTTCTTTCCTTCTTTTTTGAAACACGGTTTATTTATTAAAATGCTTTGGAAGAATGAGAAGGAAGCTACCCTAGCATGTCAGCGCCAGCGCCATTCCTACAAACTTCATTCCTTTCTTCCTTCCTTCCTTCCCTAGTTGTGGGTTAATAAGCTAGTGTATGTCATCATACAGACTAGGTACTAGTTATGCTTTATAATCTCAAGTATTTGCAACACTCAATTCTGTCTTTTGATCTAACAGATACCTAGCCTCAAAGATACATGATTCCTTACATGATTCCATATTATCCAAATCCAAGCAAAGACTGCCGACTGCCTTAGATCCTCCTATTCTAATCCATACAACACAATTGTTGATAAAGCTTCGTATAACTAGTTCATAGCATAACTAGACAATTCAGATCGGTTGCCCAGATTCTTCACGTATTGCTGCAAGAACTGCGGCCCGCACTTTATTGCCAGCCGCCTCAGCCCGCGACCGGCTCCAAACGGATGCCTCGGGGCGAAGGGCCGAGATCCATTTCGGATCAAATGGGCTGAGCGCCTTTCCGAGATCTTTCCATACCCATATATGGACCACGATCTTGTCCTTAACCAGGTCTATGTCCACGCAAGTATCAGTGCAACAAAACCGACAGCTGTGAGTATGGCTGCTAGGTCCATATATGCTGCGCCACTTGGTCCATTTCCTAACCGAGTCTCCTGAAGAGTTGCGCCACTTCGATACATATGACATGCCCGCTTTTATAAGTCCTCGCGTCTCTCGGAACTCATATTGTTGAAAGCGCTGCCGGTAGTGCGGGCAAGTCCTGAACGTCCAATCCTTCGGGGAATATGCCAGTATGGCATACTCGTCTCCGAACAGAAATTTCCGTTTCTTCGGTTCGATTGTAAATCGGATCACTTGCTGAATATAAAATGAGCCCTTGTACCAGTAAGGTTGAGCCCAGTACCGAAATTCCGGCCGCTTGTTCCCATCCCCGGCCACGATTCCGCGACACGCTAAGGCTTTGGTTCTTGCTCTTTGTATCTTGAGTAATGCTGCGGTCTGAACCCAATGGAGATGATAGTATGCCAGAGCATAGCGGATGGAAGGGTGAATAGGATCAAGCGGATCAGCAGTGGAGTGGTCCAGATGTAATGAAGACCATATCTGTTCGCCGTCCCGAGCCTTATCGTATCCCACCGCACCTTGCTTGTACGACTCAGTGAACCGCAGCACAAGGCCGAGGGGCTTCTTGTCAGATGGAATGCATTTGTTATACGCGATTAGTTGTTTATGTGGGTTATGGCAAGAGCACCCCTCGGTAGGCCCGAAGACGCAAGGAAAATTACCAGCCCAGCCCCGACAGCTCTCGAACTCGAACGGGAAATTCATGTAGCCCAGAAATAAATCCTTCTCGTCCTTCTCGTCGTCGCATACATCTTCGTGGTTAATCACAGCATACTGCCACTTACTGCGTAAAAACCTGAAAATCTTGAAGGGACTCTTCCGTTTCTTGGCCATCCTGGATGAACCTACTGATATGATGTTGATTTGAAAAGCGTAAGATAGTCGACGTGGAGTTACGATATTAATTTAATACAGCCAGCCAGTCATGCATATGGCTCTTGGGGGGAGAACGACATACAAGAGGAAACAGGAGGGGAGGGGGGGGGCAATTTAGGGGGTGTGGTAAATATATCCTCATAAAAGGTGATCAAATACCTTAAAGCTCCAGGTTTTACGCCCAAGCTCACATATATACGCTTAGTCTCAACTTTATATTTACTAGAACCCATATATTTCGTTCTGTATCGCAATGAAGCGTTTCTTAGACGTTTTACTAGAGTGCTCAAAGTGCCACAATGGTGAGAAGTTTGATAGAACAGAATGCCAAACCTATACCACCACTATATACCGACGCTCTGCGGCCTTATATATTGCTCGCGACGATGTTTTTGTTTCCGTTTAAGCGCCCGTTGGATATCTCTGCCCCCGCCCCTTAAGGCGTTGATACCTAGGTATGGGTTAAACGTTCAACCACTAGGCCACCATTTTACATCAGCATACCCAGCCGTAAAGTTAAAAAAGAATGTGGTAAGATAGAAGGAAATATATACTAAATCCCGCACGTTTTAACGAGAAGGCGGCCTTGACTTCTTTAGGTCGGCGTTGCTCCCCACGAAACCTTATAGGGGCGGTTCAAGCGTTCACTCCCCCCGTCAAAGCTAGAACTTCTTAGGGGGTTACGAAACTGAAGCGGCCTACGCTTTTATGGGCTAATAGGCTTTGGATATATCGTGTTATCAAAACTCTTAGCTTTGATCTTAGGTTCGATCACCTTCGAATTTACCTATTGTTACCTAGCAGTTACGGATGGAACGACGACGCTTCGGGATTATATCAAACCTCTCATGTTTACCGTTTTACATGGGGACTCGAGTATTATATAGCCCGACTTGATAGATACGGCAATGAATTGGTTTACGGCTAAGGGTTATGAACTTATACAAGTTAGAGGTACACGACCATGGCACGGAGTATGCCTAGAGTACCATCTTCGAGAGAGACAAGGAAAGAATATATCTCTCCCTCAGAGGCCGTCAGCTTTCCCACTCTATTTACCATAGAACCATGTACTAGGGAGCCTTCAACGTTAGGTAGGTTCGGTAATTACGTCCTGAAATTATTTATTAAACTGAATCAGCCAAATAATTCTTTACCGTGCACACTCCCGTCGCCCACCAAGGTCCCGCCCAGTCAAACTCCACGCACAAACAATATGTACAAACTTAACTAAGCAAATTTTCACCACAAGACGCCCGGTTAGCTCAATCGGTAGAGCGTGAGACTCTTAATCTCAAGGTTGCGGGTAAGTTACTCTCGATCTGAGATTATTCACGCAATTATATACTAACATCATCTCAAGGTTCGACCCCCGCATCGGGCTCAATTCCTGATGTTTCCCTGTACTGGGAAAAGCAACACTTTCTTTTTTCTTTTTTACTTGCCCAGGTATTATTAGAAAAGGTCTTTTTTTTCTTCCTTCGAATACTCCCACGGTAGCCTCATAGTTACTTGATCGAATAATATCAATCAAGCCTCCTATGTAGAAACATACGGTTGAACCCGAATCATTCGATCTATCACGATATCTATCGTTCTCTATTCTACCTAGATGGATTAAGCGAGTGGCTCTTGAAGATTTTAGCACTAACTAAACTAACTAATGCAATACTACAATAAAAATGAAGAAAAATGAAGATGCGGCCACTCCGGAGCCCACTTTATTAGGTTTACCTCGAGACCGTTCACTTTTGAGGTTTGAAAAGGTACGAGGTACGTACCGGGCTTGAGAGCCTCACAGTCAGCTATCCCGTTAGGGCAATTCTTCGAATTCTCAATCCTGTACGACCAAGGACCCATCCCATTGGGAGAGCGTATGCAGCTAACGAGAAAAACCGGTACTTTGGGGCTTGCGGGTTTACGTATAAGATTTTTAAGTTTTAGGGGTCCAGGGGCAAGTCCGCAAATTAAAAACTTGCAACAAACCACCACTTCAAACCTCCAATTCCGTATCGGCCCTTCAATAACGGCACCCATTAACCCAAAATATGCTTCGCTGGTACGTAGGATGAATGTCACCTCGACATATTCCGTATATTAAAACGCCTTTCCGCTGAGCCGGTATATATATACTGATCGAGATGGTCCAGGTACCAACGAAAGCTCGCCTCGCGGCCGTTATTGACGCAGAGCGTCACGACCGCTGTGCTATTCGCCGTCGGCGATATCACAGCGCAGCAGGCCGTCGAGAAGAAGGGTCTTGACAAGCACGAGTTTGCCCGAACTGGTCGCATGTTCCTCTACGGTGGCGGTATGTTTTTATTCGCAATCTATCCCGTGTCAAAATACTCTTATTTTTCTCCAAGATACCTACAATAAAACTTCTCAACATTAATATCACATACACTATCTCACCTCACATCTCAATTCTTCACCAACGCATCTCTTACCCCACAATTACCCCCAACTGACCGCTCTCCCAATTCCCTCACATGTCCCCCCTTTTTTTTTCATGGTTCCCCACATTTCCGCCAGGGGAAAAAGAAAAAGGAGACACTAGCAAAGCAAGGAAAAAGCTTAAAATTGAAAAAAAAAAAAAAAAAAAAAAAGACGCTAACATCGTCTCTAGCCATCTTCGGCCCCGCAGCCACGACCTGGTACGGGATCCTGCAGCGCTCTATTCAGTTGCGCAATAAGAGGGTCGAGATGGTCGCGCGCGTAGCTGCCGACCAGCTGATATTCGCGCCGACCTTCATCGGGATATTCTTGTCGAGCATGGCCGTCATGGAGGGCGGATCTCCCAAGGAGAAGCTGGCCAAGAGTTACGCGCCTGCGCTCCAGACAAACTACCTCATCTGGCCGTTCGTCCAGATGGCTAACTTCACCTTCGTGCCTCTTCATCACCGCGTCCTCGTCGTCAATCTCGTCAGCATCGGCTGGAACTGCTACCTTAGCATGATCAACAGCCAGAAATGAGCGAGCTTGCAACGCAACCGGTTCGTTGGCTTTCCTTTGGCTTAGGGGACCTTTGGTCTTGGGACCGCGGACGGTGGCGAGGGGACGTAATGGTGGTAATACCGTAGGACTACGTGGCTTTAGAGCCGAGGGCTTGTAATGTCTCTTGGGATTTAAAAAGGACCAGGGAAACTACGGTGATAGACTGGGCGTTTGTGGTCGGGCATTCGTACTGCCGGTCTATATAATGGCCTCCTGCATGTTGTCGTCGGTAGACTTCTTTTTTCAAGCATTGGATCCGCGGTATGGTTATAGCATAGAATGGTGTTGGCCTAGAGCAGGGGTTTGTTCCTAACCGGCAAGATATACGTGGAACCGGTTTCTGTTCTAATCGGAGGACAAGACTCGAAGAAAATTGGACTTGAAAGATATAATAGATATTAGGTTTCCAATATATACTTTGAATGAGATAGTGACACACTACCGGCGCCCTTGAGCCGGCCGGATCCAAACCTCCCCCCTTATCGTCCCGGGCATCCAAGCGATTGTGTTCGTACAGAATTAGCATTACTTCGTGACGTGCGTCGAGATCGTGCGGTGGCCCCGCTAAGTACCGTAACCCGACCAGCTAGCTAGCTAGCTAGCTGTTTGGGCTGCCGGTCATGAGAAGAGGAACTCTTTCAAGACGGGCGACCCGGAAAACTCGGGATTCAATAGTATACAACTAATCGTGATGTTATGTTAATAATACTCAATTTCCTTCCTTGGTAATTGTTGACAATAATGGGGATGTGTCCTTACTTTAGGAAATACTGCAGACCCGCTCGTCGCCTCTCTAAAAACCTCGGCCTGAACTTGGATATCATGCTCTTGGGCGGTAGCTCGGGCACCGCCGCCTCGAAATTCGGGAACGTGCGCACTAGTCGCCATCGGAAGTCGTCGAACTCTGAATATCGCTTGCGTATGTTCATATAGCTTCCCTACGGTTTATTTTTAAAATATCAGCCCCGCTTTCCCATCATTCCATATTTTTTTTCTTCTGTCTCTTTTCTCTCTCTCTTTTTTTTTCTCTTCTGGGGAAACTCACGCTCAGCGTCTCGACTCTGATATTCCACACCACGAATGCGCCTATGTTAGTCGTGCTGCCGTTCACGATGACGTAGTCCGTTATCTCGACGCTCCTGGCCCAGCACGCATTGCCCCGGTCGTCGAGGCTGCTGCTTTCGTTGTCGCGTAGGGTGATTCCGCCGGCTGGTAGGGACTCGACGGACGGGGAGGATATTCCTCTCGCGTGGTGAGCAGAGTGGGTGTTTATCCAGTACGGCGGGGACGTTACGGGCGAGATCGCGGGCGCATCATCTTGTTCTGCTCGGCTATCTGGCGACGATATATCCGTTGTTGAAGGTTCCGGCTGTGGCGGCGCATTCGACGCGTTTGAATCTGTCTCGGCATCTGTCTCGGTTGCGGGAGGCGAGGGAGGCGGGTTCGGGCGTAGTGTTGCTTGCGATAGGTTCTTGTGTACGATTTCGGTCGCGGCACCGCTGGCGCTCGGGGATTGGGTCTCTACGATGGACGCCATTCGTTCGTGCGCGGGCGCGTAGGCGCAATATAGCCGCGGGCTGAGGGGAGGGTATATCGGAGATGTGCGATTGCAATCGTAGAATCGCGAATCAAGGGAGGATAGTTATTGTTGGATTGTAATGTAATGTAACATAGGTTTGTTCTAAGATGGAATTCGATACGCAGAGCGGGTGTGACGATAGGTACGTACCAATCGACAGAGGAATATGCACCTAATTCGACCAGATCAAAAACCAATAGGGGGACTAAAAGTCTTTGAAGGTTTAAGGTTGCGTTAGGTTGAGGGTTGAAAAGTCAATTCGATTAAACATGAGGTCGCACCCCTGCACTTCGCTCATTACGGCGCGGCCGTTCAATTGGTGTTGCAGGGATCTATGGACGTGGGGAAGAAGGAACAGCCCACGTCAACGTTTTGGGGCTTGGCACTAACGATTAATAGTATCAGGGGGTTAGGCTGGTTGGGTTCGTCTTATCGATTATCTATCTGGTGCTGTGTACGATACGATACGCTCAACTCTTATCGGTTGAGATACCAACTCAGCTATTCCATCTTTTTCAGTTTACTTTTGATAGAAGTTATAGACATTCCAAGCTTAGCTACTATGTATAGAGTTAAGAGGCGCTAGATAGTATACGGACGATGTCATTGTTAATGATATATCTTTCAACTCTAGTAATTCATAATCCCAATGGTTATGTCTCCTCAATACATAAGCTGTAAAATAGTTGCAACTTTTTATATCAACTGCCAGTTGAGTTAGGTAAGTGGCTTTCATGATTCAAGTATAATACCAACTCTCTATGAAGCTTCCATAGTTTTTAACTAACCTCGATATTAATCTTATATGTTGTAATTGAGAGTAATGTTGTTGCACCGTCAACCAACCATAAGGATGAGACTTGTTCATAAAATAATAAATATCCCCGAGCGCATACATCCCATGTGGGTTTAGAGATGGGTGTTATCGTGAGTAATTTATGGGTCGTGCTTTATCACGATGAGGGCTTCAAGGTATGTAAATACATAGTACATAGTACGGATGATTCTAATTAGATAAGTACCGTATATATGTACGGATATACCGCACGGTAGATCACGCTCCTTACTTAGGTATACATAAATCCAAGCAAGGCGTCGTTTGCAATTCGCTTCGTTGCATGACAACGCAGCAGTTATATCCCTTTTGTAATAAAGGATTATCCCCATCCGTTGATGCATGTTACTTACTCCTGAGAATTAGTTGGAGTTAAATACGGATTCCGAAAGCTGATATAACTGGATCATTTACTCGTGGGTAAACACCCGTGGTGGCCCTTTGTCTTTTATGGTAACTGGAACGGCCATTTCAAGTGTAAGTGGCTGACAACGCTTATCAACACGACGCCTTTCTGCGAGGATATGCTGTGTCAGTCAACGTATGAGTTAGGACTCTCATAGCAGATCATTAATGGGGTGAAGTAAAAAGCGGTAAACAATATAGTAGAGGTACGGAGATCCCGTCATGAACCACCGGGAATGTCTTGCTGCGGATGAAGTTGCAATCCCGCCGTAACATCGGTATCATTCCGGGGTACGGTGTGTCAGTATGATGTATCTATTATACACGTTGTACATTCGTCTTTGTTTTGCACTGCGTCGAATCATGCTGTGTGACATTTATCTTATTTTGTTTAACCTTTCTCTCCGTTTATATCTCCGATCTGAAACAGACTTCATGACGCGGAGGTCAAATTGCCGAGGAATCTGAGCGGACGTGTGGATGGATTAAAGTTGACGGTTACGGGTGGGTTAATCTATTGAGGGGACACTTACATATGGACGAGTGACTTGGATTGACGAGGAGAAATGCGCACTGTCTACGTTGTATCGTTCGAGTTTAGAGAATCAATCTACTACAGACCTACCTAATATAGATCTTGATGCGTTGCAGCGGCAGCAGGCATGGGAATGAATGTATGTACATTAGAAATGCCAGAGGTTGGGATTTCTGGATTTATGTACACTATGTATCAGGCATCGTTGCTCAGTATCAGTGGGTAATGCGGGGATTCCGGTCACTTATTTGGAAATATAACGAACGATCGCGGATGGGGACCGAAGAGGAGTAAACAGGTATGTAAGTAAGTTAAGAAATAATAGTCAACTACCTAGGTTATATAGTACATATGTCTTATAGTTGTTGCTAGTTGTGGGGCTGCACGAAGAGCATACCCTTTATTTTAGTTAGCTGCGTACCTTTGTATGTATGTATGTATGTAGGCTCTGGAATTCGCCGTATGTATTTTTAGTAAATGATCGTGGTGTGAATGTGTGAGTGCTAAAGAATCATTGAAATACATACATAGTCGGAGTTGGGATCGTCAAGTAAGTCAGCCTCTAATCCAAAATTGACCTACGACACTTGAACACAATATCAGCAGAATGGAGCCGAACGCAGCGGAATGGCTTCGTATGTAAAGAGCATGCATGAGTTAGAGTCCCCCGTCTCACCACACCACCATCCCCCTCTACACTAGTTAAGCGAACCTGAAAATACGGGACAAATCGCATGCACCAGAACGCTTCGGATTCTGCAGTCCAACCTCTTCTACCTGCAATACGAGGATTGATGCCTCCTACTAGCAGAGCCGATGGTACGGCAAAACGAGGGAAATGGCAAAAGTCGCTTTCCCTAAACGGCATCTGACTCCTTTCTAGTCCAATGAGAATGTCCGTAGGACCCCCGAGAAGCTAAGACCCCCCCCTGCCCCCCATATCATACCTTAAAGGCCGTGATATGGTTCCGTAGGTTCTTGCATACATACATTAACTAGGTCATTAGGTACATACACTACACTTACACATACCTGTTTGCCTACCTAATCTACCTACCTAACCCAATGTATGTATGGGCTCGTACGGCGATAATCAAGTTACGGTCAATATTGGATGACGCTCCAACCTTAAGGGTATCGGACGATGAATGCAGATGATCAGCAGCGCAGGCTTTTTTCTTTCTCCTGTGCATACAGTATAGTACCGATTGTACATATGGATTACCTACATTATGTGCTGGTAAATAAGCTAACTAACTAGACTCTTTCGATAACTAGTACCTTATTTTCCGAAAGTAAAACATGGTGCAAGCCAACCGTCTTTTTTTTTTTTTTTTTTTTTTTTTTTTTTTTTTTTTGGCAGATGAGCCGAATGGTACCCTTCTGAGGCTCTGAAACTAGACCGGGGGAGTATGTAGTTAGCTGTGAGCTTGGGGGGGAGGGTTCGCCGGTGCAACCTGTCCGGACGTTTGCAGGGAAGTAGGACGGCGCATTGAATTTCGAATTAACCAGATGGCGTTTTTTTATGAGAGATCGCCCGCTCGAGACCCAAAACTTGAAAGATCACGAAGCCAACGCCTTGGTTTGCTCGCTATCTAGTTAGTCGTATTTAGTCCGTACTTGTATTAGTCTATTGTCTATTCAGCCCACGTGAGCTTGAAGTTCGGAAAAGCTCGTCGTCGAATCTGTGTAAGCCAAGGTTTTCCAAGGTCATGATTAGGGTTTTTTAAGGAAGTGGCCTCGTAATGTAGAAGACGAAATCCCGGATGACAATACGACGGATATCCCGTCTGGAACTATCGTGATTTTCTGTTTTGCCGGCGTCGCTGTGGTGCAACTCGCCTACTTGCGCATGTTAGACAGTACAAATACCTAATACTACATTGTAGAATATGTAAGTCGATAGCTACCCATGATCCCTGTCTTCTAGTATGTAGATAGCGAACAGCCAATCATAAGTGCTCTAGCTGCTTGGGGTCTTGGAGATGGCGCTGAGACCACGGTCCGGACAGGGAATACCTCCTTTTATTTTCATTTTTTGGTCATTTTGGTCATGTACCCCGTACAGTACAATCTCTAATATCTTACAATATATGCGAGAACAAGAACCCTGGTCTCCCCATCCTATCTTGGAGAGCTCTCCCAGAACTTCTCTTTCTTTGAGAACATTCCTCTCGTTTCCCCTTCGTATCCTCGGCACCGTTCCTCTCGTTTTTAAACTCGGTCGGTCGTCGGTCGTCGGTCAATCGTTATTTCTAATATTCTTTTTACATTTAATACACTAATTCTTTCCGCTGTACATTGCTTTTAATACTACGCAGTCGTTCTAATTAGAGGGGAGAAACGAGTAATATCAACTGTCACAACCGTCCTCGTCTTACCGTAACACCTAATCCCACTGTCACAATGTCTTCGTTAAGGAACATCTTGGCCGCGGCCCTTCTTTTGGCCTCGTCGGTTCATGCCGACTATGTTATCGATCCCGGCAGCGTGTCGTTGACTGTCAGAAGTACGTCCTACAATACCTGCCCAGAGCATGTTCCGATCCAATGATTCTAACGTGATATACAGCGAGCTGGTGCCAGTCTGAGAAGAGCACCTGTCCTATAATCTGCTCGCAGACGCCGCCGGGAACCACCTTGGTTAATGATTGTGACCCGGTAGGTTTCAGAACAGATCTGGACGGTTGTCCGTTTAATACTAATATCTTCCTTGTAGAAAGAGTTGACCTACGGCTGTGTGTGCGGAGACAACAAGCAACCGAATGTGTCCGAGTACTCGCTTACTCTGCCGTACTTCGTATGCCAGGAATGGGGTGACCAGTGCGTCACGAAGTGTGGACAGAATAACGACTGTTCCAGGGCGTGCCGAGAGGACCACCCATGCGGTGCACAGAACCCGACGAGGTCCAACGCCACAACATCGAGTGCGGCCGCCACCGCTACGGCCAGCAGTACCTCTGACGACCCCAATACTGTTTACACCGGTCTGGCCGGTAGCAGCGAGGACGGGAGTAATGGCGGCAATGCGGCTTTCCGAGTAGGTGCTAATGGTGGCCTATTCGGCTTTGCTGTCATCGCCGCCAGTGTAAGCCTTGGCGTCTTTCTGCTGTAAGGAATGAAGAATGGGGGAACGTTTTCAGCCTTTGAACAGCAGCGCCTTACAGCCTTCCGAAAACTCACGAGCGCATTCTTCATCTCATACCTGGGGAGCGATGACTCGAATCATCCAGTTAAGGCGGTTGCATCTGATACCTGCCGCATACTGATATAATATTGTGTTTAGGAGCATGGGGGTTTGAAGCTTGAAAAACCTTGCATTTTTTGATAATAGAAGCGTAGATGGGATATTTGGACATACTCTTATGCTATACATAGCAGCCAGGTACTTAACAAAACGACATCCCGCCGAGGGACAATAGAGCACGCAAGGCTCAGAACTAATAATTAAATGCATGAGACCTGATCTCCGTATTAGGCCTTCACTCACACGCTACTTGTTTCCCTATTAGTAAATCTTGTGCATGACGTTATGGTCTTTACGTCAAGTCCCATCATGAGGACATTTGGGGGCCATTTGAACTGACATATTGGATAGCACTCTCACATGTCGGCTCGGTTAATCAAGCTTAAAAAAACCGATGAACCAGTAATAATGCTCATATTGTCTTCTATGGGATTTGTTCATGAAGGATGAATGAATAGACGGACTAACAAGGCTTTATTCAATGGAACTATTCAATGGAACCTGCCGAAATGTTGAAGAAGAAGAAGAAAAAAATAGGGGCATCGCGAAACTTTGCGATTTGATTTGTCTTGGTTTGATTTGTGTAACCCACGTTCCTGGATATGACACCCTATTTGCATGTGGGACTCGTTATGTAATCCGTAACACAGACGAAAACCATCTCGGCCCCACCATACTAGTGCATCCAGGTAACGGCATAAGTACTTCGTATATCCGAATGTAAATTATTCTTCCACTTCTGCACGCTACTTCGTACAAGCTGCCAACTTATACAACACACCGACTTGCCGACTGACAGCCTACAAACCTACAAACCTACAACCATTCGTGACACACTCGTTCTTATCTGTATTCCTTCTCTGTGACTTGTCTTTAATACACATATCCCATGGAGTCGATTAACATCTACTTAACTTGGGAATAATCATTCCTTTCTGTTACCAAGTTCGTCCAAAAGTTTGCAACCAATACTTCGACCGTCCAGTCGTCGCGAACAAAAGTTTCCAGGTGCTACGGTATTTGCACTTCGTTACGTATCTTTCTTGCAGTTCTGTAACCTCGGAGCTGATCGCAAACCGTCCTGCGGCCATCGAGTAAGCAGAGAAGTCCTGCGCACCACCATGGCCCCGAATAATAGCAGTATGTACAACCTTGGCGTCCTCTGCCGTCCTTGGCGATTCCTTACATCTGATCTGACACGGAATCCTCGTGTAGAAAAAGCTGTCGCCGAGTGCATCTCGGACGACGCCCTCATTCATCTCAAGTCCTACAAGTACTCGGCCGTCGACAAGTCGCCCATCTCCAATTATATCCTCCGTCCCTACGTACGTACCGATCTCCTGTTCCCGCCCTGACCGAAAAGTGCTAAGAGTTGGACTAGTGGAATGCTTTCGTTGAGCTTCTGCCGTTATGGCTGGCACCCAACATGGTGACCCTGATAGGGTTCATGTTCATTCTAGTTAACATCGCCCTATTGGTTATAGTGATGCCAGATCTGGTAGGACCGGTACGTAGCATTGCGATTCTGCAAAATGTCGATCTCGCTTGACTAATGACGTGTACTTCAGGGTCCATCATGGCTCTACTTTAGCTTCGCCTTCGGCCTCTTCATGTATCAGACCATGGACAACATCGACGGGAAGCAGGCGCGCCGAACCGGCACGTCGAGTGGACTGGGAGAACTGTTCGACCATGGTATCGACTCCTTAAACTGCACTCTTGGTAGCTTACTAGAGACGGGCGCGATGGCGTTGGGAAATTCGAAATCGGGTGTTTTTACCGCCCTGTGTCCCTGCTTGCCTATGTTCTTCTCGACCTGGGAGACGTACCACACTCACACGCTGTACTTGGGCTATTTCAACGGCCCCACCGAGGGTCTTCTAATCGCGTGTAGTCTAATGGCGATATCAGGCATCTACGGGCCTGGCATCTGGACGGAACCTATCGTTAATATTGTGGGACAAAAGTACCTCTTTGGTTTTGACGAAATCGTCGCCGACCATTCGATTCGCGACATCTGGATCCTCGTGATCGTGGGCTCACTCGTCTTGGGTCACATGCCGTTTTGCGTTCTCAACGTCGTCAAGGCAAGACGACGGGACAATCTCCCAGTCCTCCCGGTATTCCTCGAGTGGATCCCCATGGCCATATATACCTTCTCGATCGGCGCATGGCTGTACTCGCCTCACTCGACACTTAGGCGCGAGAACCACCTAGTGCTCTTCTGCCTGACCATGTCCCTCGTGTTCGGGCGCATGACGACCAAGATGATCCTTGCCCACCTTACCCGCCAACCCTTCCCGTACTGGACCGTGATGCTGGCGCCATTGGTGGGCGGCGCCTTCCTAGGCAACCTTCCGCGGTTCGGACTCGCCCCTATCTCCGCCGACCTCGAGCACTACTACCTGTGGGCGTATTTCGTATTCGCGTTCATCGTGTACTTCCGCTGGGCGTACCTGGTCACCAACAGCATATGCAACTTCCTTGGCATCAACTGCCTTACCATCCCCTACGAGAAGCAGCTTGAGAACAAGCGGAAATACGAACTTCTAGCGAACGGCGCGGCCAACGGGAAAAAGGCACAGTAGATGCGTCGGTTCGGTCGGTTGTGCGTATGTGGCAGGGGAATATGGGAGTTGGGAATACAGTGGATATACGACGTACGATTCTGGAAAAATGCCCCCTTTTATCACAGGGATCGGCGCTGGCTTCTACACGGAAGCTAACCTTTCTCCGCTCTTACATTACTTTGTTGTAATATACTAGAAAAGAAAACAGGACTATGTAGATAGATAGGCAGGCGTGGCTTCACTCGGCGCATAGGGTACTACTACGACTTTGTAGCTACGGAGCTTTGGTAAGGGAGAACAGAGGATAGGGGAGGGGAGGGGGGGGGGAGTCTGGCTTAGATACAAGCTGGGGTTAGACCGTGTACGTGTACGTACGGACGATAGAATTATTCCCTCGACCTTGTGCTCGATAGCGGGTTGGGATTGGGTACATAGAGCGCCTTTCGGATTAGTAGGAGAAAGCGCGGTAATTGATAGCGATTGCATTTGCATTTGCATTGCGATGGTGGGGTTGTTCTGAATAGACATGGGATAATGATGAGGGTGAAATGAAATGAAATGGAATGAAATTCGAAAAAAGGGGCTCTTCCTTCTATATCTATCTAGGCAGTGAGGTTTTATTGTCTGTACTATTATTGTGATACTCACCTGTTGTATCTACAGCTCAGTTTAGACTGTTCGAATCTAAGAATGAGGTAGGGAACGGGAGAGGTAGGACAACGATGGTTGACCTTGATATAAAACATGTGCTTCAGCCTTGTTATACATCCTTTTATTTTATTTTTGATCTAGCGTAATTTTAATTTAATAGTCCTTGTATTTCGCGCGTCGACGCCACAAATACATTGTCGTCAAGTCGCGCGCGTTCCAGGCCGACTACATTAGAGAACCCCTTTATCCCTTCCTACCTATCCTCCCTAATACGGGCAAAATTTTACCGACAACCGCACATAAGTAGGTAACCACTAAGTAGGTCCCGCTCACCTCTCCCCGGCTAGCCGGCGGCGCCGGACCTCGCCGAGGGCCTTGGAGCCGCTGAAGAAGATGCTGACGGAAACGAGGCCGATGAATGGCAGGGTCTGGAATAGGTTCCATGTAGAATAGTACAGGAAGAAGACAAGCTCCATGGCGGCGATAGATCCTAGGAAGGTGCTGTGCGCAACGGGGGCGGCGCTCAGGGCTGTGGGCAGATGTGAGAGGTTGCCGCCGACGAGAGCCCACTATATTTCGTGTTAGCGAAGACTACCTATATATGTCGTTATGTTGCTATTCCGGCTTGAATGCTCCGGGGGGATGAGATTCTTTCCCCCTCCCTTACGACTACTCTACCTGCGAACAAAACATACAACGAAAACGAAGGTTGGAGAGAAAGTGGAAGTGGAATAAATATACGTACGGCAGTAAGTAAAAGCGGGATGGTGGCCAAAATGGCAAAAACGAAAACGATAGAGATCAGCTTAGGCGGGCTCTTGGGATCGTCGCGGAAGATATGGTGGATCTCGGCGAGCTTGCCGTAGCGCAGCGGCTTCTCGTAGACGAGGGGCTTGGCGGCCGGGTCGCGCACGACTTCCACGTCGAAGACGTCCTTGACGAGGCCGGCGGAGGAGCCGAACGAGGCGATGATTAGGGATGCTCTGAGGGGGGCGGTTGCGGTGGCGAGTTGGAGGGGGAGGTCGCTGTGTTTCTGGAGGGTGTGGTGGTTAGAATATATATAGGAATATAGTAGTAGAAGTAGAAGTAGAAGATAGAGGAGGGGAAGGGGAAGGGGAAGGGATCGAACGCACAATTTCAACGGTCGCCTTGCCATTGTCCTTGACGGTTAACGGGAACGGGGCCTCGAGGCCGGAGCTCGGCTCGCGGAGCATGAGAAATGCCTGGTGAGGACGTCTGCCCTTGCCGTTCTCCTTGGCTGTCAAGGTAATCTTCAAGGTGTCGGAGCTATCGAATACCACGGGAGTTGGGAGGACGGGAGTCTTGTCGTTGAACCTATAATAATACTAACGTTGAATATAATGTATTGCTTATTTATTTCTGACAATTCCATCTGAGCATTAACATAACATACTGTCTAACGTCGGGCTCCTTAGTCCCGGCTTTCTTGGCCGTCACGATGAGCTTCGCATCTTCGAAGCCCCAGGACGAAGAAGCTGCCTGAGCGGCGCTGGCAGCTAGGAGCAGGAGGGGCGCTGCGAAGGAGTGGAGGAATCGCATTGTTCGGCGGGACTGTGCTGTGCTGTGCTGTCTTGAGTGCGGTTGTGGTGGTGGTGGTGGTGTTAGTGGTGGTAGTAATATTGGTAGCAGTGGTAGCAGTAGTAGGTAGTAGTATTGGTGGTGGTGGTGCAACAGCTACCCACTGAGCGACTTGCTGGAGCTTCCTTCAATTGAACACAATAACCCGTTCCACTTCTTTTTTCTAGTGACAGTTCGCTGTTGTCGTTGTAGCTGACGTGGTTTCTGCTTATCGATAAGAGTACCTACGTAAGTCCCGGGTGGTTATATATAACTATACAGTGTTAAAAGCTTGTATAACCCACACGGTCTTTATAG
Source organism: Daldinia vernicosa (assembly GCF_022497035.1). Classification (NCBI taxonomy): domain Eukaryota; kingdom Fungi; phylum Ascomycota; class Sordariomycetes; order Xylariales; family Hypoxylaceae; genus Daldinia; species Daldinia vernicosa. The sequence continues at coordinate 508,140 of NW_025953935.1, forward strand.
TAGTTGTAGTAGTTGTAGTTCCACTAATACACTCCCCCTTTTCACTAACCTACTCAGTTATCGCTTATGCCACTTATCATTAGAAACACATGTGGATTCTATATTTTATTCCCTGGTAGACGTAGTATTCTAGCAAATATCATAAAGCATATCAAGCTTATAGCTCCAATCTGCTCCTAATAGCTTGCCCCTTCTCCCCTGAACGCGACTCGCTTATAAAAGCATCCAGCTCCATCCACTCCGCTGCAAATGCAGTCAGTATCTTTGCCCAGTCGTCCAAAGAGTCCATATCTAGATGCTCGCCGTCATCGTCCATAGTATGCCACGTATCCGGGAATGGCGAGGGGATGATGTGCAGCACCTCAACTCCTCGCACCATAAAAGGCACGTGATCATCCCCGATGTACGCTTTGGTGAACTGGGATGTTTGTTTATTTGAGTCCGGTAGGAATGGATTCTTCGGTTTGGTCCTAAGAAGGCCTAGTTTCCGCATTCTCTCTTCTATCTTGGACATGCCTTGGTAGGCCCAATGCGTCGACTGGAAGTACGAAGGGACGTGGGGATCCGCTGCTCCGAGAAGATCAATGAGTAAGAATAGATTGATCGAATCAAGGCGGGTTCGATATGCCGAGCTGCTTGCGTGCAACTCGGAATCCCAGCTTTCTGCAAGTGCTCGAGCACCATAAAGGGAGTCTGTGTCAGTCCAGCTGACCCAAGCTTCTTCTCCATCCAGGAGCAGAATCTGGACGCCCTTTTCTTCCTCTAGGCCCAGGCCGGCATCGCCAGATTCCTCCATGGCCTCCCACTTCTTCGTTAGAGCTTCATCGATACTTCGTGCTACGTGCATCAACACGGCACAAGGAGCGGCACTGTCCGTAGCTCCGATGAATCCTTCCGGGCGGTAGAGACTATCGTAATGCGCAACTAGCGTCAAGCGACCAACGTCTCCAGCTCGCGCCCATGGTGGGTCGCGAGTAATAATGAGATTCTTAAAGGGAATATCCGTGCTACCTGTTGCCGGCGTCTTTGCCGTCGAATTGTGCCAGTCGATATTCCATTTCGGAAGTTGCCGAGAGAAGAAGTCGACAAAATGATGCTGTACGGCGATAGAACCCGGAGTACCAGGTACCCGAGGTATCAATATAGGCGACAAGAGAGATCCGGTCTTGATGTCGAAGTCGTGAGCGCCGCTAGGAATATAGCGAAGCGCATCATCTGACAGTTCCTCATAGGCAAAGACGTGAGCCGAGAGAAGGAACACAAGCAGTGCAATAGTCCCGATACGAGCCCATTGAAGGGATCCTTTTATATAAGCCATCGAGACTTACAGTAATACACCCGACCTCATCCCACCGACATTGGAACATCAAGACACATTACGACCGCGAAGTTGACGTGGCAGGGTTTAGAAAGTGGACAGTGTGTTATAATAAATTACATAGTAGCGAAGTACCTATGTACCTATGTACTTTGTAGCTTTTCTTTCCGGCTGCGGCTAAAAACTTCCGAGTACCTGCGCTAGTAGCGATCCGTTAGACGCGATTGACGCTTACGTATTGTACTTACAGGGACAAGCCCCATGTTATTCATGCATTCTAAAGACTTACAAACTCGGTTTGACTACGAATATGCTGACTTAGGAACTCCGAGCTATATTTATTAAATCTACCTATCCTCATCTCTAGGAGGAAAAAAAGAAACTCTGTTCAGAGGGCATACATAATATAAGCATTGGCTTGAGAGCCACGTGTATCAAGTTTATCTTCCGAAATGCAAACAATCCTGTGACCAATCGGAAAATTGCTTGATTGTTGGAGCAAGATCATGACTTCAAAGACATGGCGCGCATAGTTGGAAACGATATATATATATATATATATAGCCCATCTTGCACGGTGCTACAGAATGAAAATACCACTAGCTAGGTATCATTTATTTATACCTATTACAGAATAACTACCTAAATTAAACAACAGCTCCCTCCAAAATAACCCATCATCTTCAAAAACAGCACCTACAAATGATAAGGCGGTCCAGAGCCCTCAACCGTAGCATAAACAGCCCCAATGGCATCCGCAAGCTCGGCAGGGAGCGGTCCATCCTCAAGCGCACCAAGCGTCTTCTTCAACTGATCCAAGTTCGAGACGCCGAAGACGACGCCGTCGCCATACTTTCCGTCTAGGATGCTATGGAACGTCGTCCACCGCAGCGCCGCCGCGTGGCCGCTAATACCGTACTTCTCCGCGGCGGCTCGGACCACGTCGACGGACGCTTGGACGGGGGGCTGGCCGTAGACGGCGCTGTATAGTCTGCCGATTTGGTTCTGGGATAGGGTTAGGTACCTGGTGTTAGACAGAATGGTCGGGGCGTTTGTTGCTGGTTAGCTAGATGCTAGAGGAACTTACGTCGTCTTTCCACCGCGACGACGTGGTGGATTTTCCGGCGTTGCCGGTGAAAATACCGCCTGCGGCAGGACTAACCCAGGCGTTCGGTTAGCAACGAAGACCCGTTGGAATTTCCGACGTCGACTTACCTGTAGGCAAAAAAGGAGATGTTATGTTTACGCAGAAGCGGGAACAGCGTCTTTTCGCCTCCCCTGACCAGCGCGTTGTAATGCCCCTGGTACAGGTCCGGCTTAGCGTAGCCCTTCTCCTCGGCGACGTCGATGAACTTCTGCACTTCGTCCTCGGTGTAGTTGGACAGTCCGAATCGCTTGTACTTGCCCTGCTTGACGCCCTCGTTGATCGCCTTCGCCGCGTCCTCGATGGACGTCTGGCGGTCGGGCACGTGCAGGTACATGGTCTCTACGCTGGGAGTCTTGAGCTCCTCGAGAGAGAGCTTGATGCTCTGCTCGATCTTGGCGGGCTCGTGGGACCCGGGAAGGCCGTCTTTGACCTTGGTGTGGATGATGAACCGGGAGGCGGCCCCGGCTCGCCCGAGGCGCTCCTCGGACCCGGGGTAGTTGCGCCCGGTGTCGATGTCCCTGTAGCCTCGGTTGTAGAAGGCATCTAGGAGAGCTTGGACTTCTTCTGGGCTGTCGAAGTGAGCAATTCCGGGGTGGTTGACCTTGCTGCCCACCTATGATCATGTCGTTAGAAATAGTTGCTCTAGGGTGGTGAGACGTACGTACCGTGTGGGTGCCGAGGATGATCTTTACGGGCACTGAGGGAGCCATGTCGGTCAAAAGGGGGGGTATTTAAAGGGCTTTGCTGTGGGTAAGTTTACTTTGAGATGATATGGAGTGAGATGTGTTTTACAGAATTGTGTGGTGGTCGATCGACTTTATAAACACAGGCGGCATCTACATCCCCTATTGTTCTACACCAAGTATCATACCCTTCCTCGTTTTCGTTTAATCATCCATAAAACTTGCTTTGAAATCACTCTGAATACTCCAAAGTCGTTTCTTCTTAGGGCTACTCATATTGGGAACCTCCCTCATGACGTGATCGGTTGGTCGGAGATTCCGCCATAATTCCGCAACTTTTCCGCAAATTGGCCGCAACTTGCCCGCCGTGACTAAAAGGACTAAGACGCACCTTGGGTTTCAGCGACGCGCGCCTTTCTACGAACATGCTCGGATGGTTATTTACGCCGAACAGTAATAATATTCATAAGTAGCAAGGGATTGTTGTTAAGTTATGGGTTCTGATGAATTAGTGTTTCTGTCTTGTTGGGTTTTTGACTTGGCTTACACGATAATCCTATCAGAGACTATTGAAATGAAGCTAGTGTAATATGCTATCACTATAAAACTTTAAGGTCTTTTAAGTATTGTTAAATAAATAATATTTCGATAAAAGGGATTCATAAAGCCTCTTTTCGTAGGCCGAGGTCAACTAACGTTTAACTTTGAGGCGTGCTTAATATGAGAAGGCCATCATGAGAAACGATTTAAGGTGAAGTATCGGTTATGAATTTCAATGTCTTTCTTAGTGTAAGCCAGCCTGTAAATATACCGCAGTGAAAAGAAGAAAGAATTCACCACTGGCACCCAACACCGGTGGCATGCTTCGGATGGTCATCTTATAGGATATGCTATACTCCAATTGCCTTACTACTCTTGTCAATCCAGCATTTCATCTTATCTCTGCCAATTATACACGTCCAGATTACCTTTATCAAATCATCAAACTCGTCAGCATTATGCTGCGAGATAAGCGGCCCAGGCTGCAGAGACGGCACCAAAAGCGGCTCTTCCCCCGAAGACAACTCAACCCATTTCACCGCAGAATCAGCTTCCCACAGCCCACCACGAGCCGTAAACATAACAGCACCCGCACAGTCAGCCCACCCCTTGGTCATGACGTCGTATATATTGGAGATGGTATCGATGATGAGCTGCGAGCGCCGGACGCTCTCGATCAGAATCCACAGCTGCCACATCTTCGAGGACGCGTCGTATTCTCTGTCAAACTTACTGACGGTCCCGTGGGGCGGGTAGTTGTTCTGGGCGAATATATCTTCTCCTCTGTATCGCTTCGCCGCCTGACATATCTGGACCACCCACTGCCGCAGCGTTGGCTGCTGCTTCTCGGCGTGCGCGCGCGAACGCACCGAGCCGTCGAACAGCAGTATGAACTGGTAGGCAAACAGGGCGTGGATACGCGCTAGTTGCGCCCGTATACCTTGCGCGCCGCCGGCAGCACATGGGCCCTGGCTGGCGAGTGCGGCTGAGCGCCACTCGGCAATCTGCAGTATCGTCTCCTTTATCGCCGGCGTGCGACTCACGTACGTCGCGAGCGTTGTGAAGGCGTCCTGGAGACACATGGGCATACCCTTATCATATAACCGCCGATGGATAAAGCTATTATAGCCATTCCGGACCCAGAAATGCAGCATTTCTCCTACCGCGCTGATGAAGGGTTCTAGCTCGAGATTAGCAGACGTGGCCGGTTGTTTTTGGCTGTGCTGCAGGATCCACGTCTCGTCCCCGAGAAACCAGGGGCATGGCGTGGTGGAAATATCATCGCTTTCAAGCGCGAGTCTCTGGGCTGGTTGGCTGGCTACGTGCGCCGGTGGAGATGGGATGTATGGCATTATTACATCTGACAGGGAGACGTCCAGGTCGGCGGCTCCCATTGCACCCCAGTCGCCGAAATCGAGACCACCGCCCGGAACATCGGCGTTGGCATCGGCATCAGCATGGTTCTGAATTGCGGGAAGCTCCTCGGGCTGGCTAACACGCGCAGCAGTCGGATTTCTCCGCCGCCTCTTCGGTTGCGGGTAAACGCAGTCCACGTCTCTGTCTAGACACCGCTGGCACTCTGGCAGCTGTTTATCGCATCTGCGCTTAGAGTCCGCACAGGCGATGCAAGCTTTCTGGCGGGGAGTTGCGGACATTCTGCGGAAGGTCAGACCCTGGAATATTTTGGGGAATTCTGTGTTATGTAGAAACCCGACGCAACGCCATTTTTCAGCCGCTAGGGGGCTATGAGTTATGTAGTCCCCCTTTTCGAAGCTGCTTACAAATACATACGGTAGGGGTTCCTTCATATACATCCATTAGGTACTTGAGGTTTAGGGGAGCCTTAGTGTAGGAGCTGAGCCGATGTGGGGCAGTATATGCTCACATAATACCAGGGGCAATAATACACATGATATCTACGCCATTAATGCGAATAACATAAAGTCGGGGTTTGTACAATCTCGTTAGGTAGTTCATATAATTTATATTCTGATAGTGTTACATATGACATCGTAACCCAATTCACTACCTAGCAATGGAGAACGCATTGTCGTCCATGACACGGAAATATGAGGGCCAATATATCATAGCACAGTCCTATCTAGACACTAGAGGACCAGCTAAACAAGTAGAGCTCTCCATCTAACTACAGAATATATAGCAACAGAATAAACATATAAGGGGGTCGCAGTCGCAGTCGCGGCATTCCAACTTCCGCACGCATGAATCTTTGCACGAACGCTTGCTTGAAGTATTGGGCGGTGGAGCGACGGCAGACGATTGAGAAGGCTGCAGCGGTGTCCCGTCTCTAGCTTCAGATTTCTCCTGGGATTTGCCGCGAGGGCAGCTAAGGCAGCAACCCATGAGTGCTCTGCTCCAGTCCTGTTGTTGCGGGTGGTACATAAGATGAGGCTGGCAACGGAGATATGCCTGCGTAGGCTCCTAGAGTGCCGATAGATAAGAGGAGATGGGCTTTTTTGGTTGGGTTTGCGTGCGGATGGTGGTTAGGAGAGATAGGCTGGCGATGAGGGAGAAGATAACACCAAAAACAGGAGGAGAAAATGTTGTTAAATAAGGCCGTATATCGTATCTTTTTTCCAAGCGGATCCAGAGTCCAACTTGGATGCTTTGGCTAGGTACCTAGGAGGTAGATGGCTGTACCTAGAGTTACATTGTGACAGTCACAATTTTAGCTTTAGGTATACTAAACTCCCTATTCACTGTATCATGACTCCTTATGAGACATCAATGACCAAGAATGAGTTTAGTATGTATACCTACCTAACCTTAGATAGTCATTAGTTTTTATGGCTTGGGTTCGGATCCCTTGAGGAACAACGAAGTTATTTCTCTGGCCGAAACACATTGACTTGGATTATTCGATATTTTCGGATACCTGCTATAAGTCAAAATAGTCTATCTATTATATCTCAACGTATAATGATTAATTTAGATAAATATGATACGGATAGATCTATTGAATAAAAAAGTTGTCCAACAACTCACGGATCTTACCCCTGTCGAGTTCTAGAGGTCCACGGGATATTCCACGAGACAACCGCAAGTCTGGTTATTAATCTTAGCTAGTCTTTCGACTTCTCTAAAGTAATTTGCTACTGTTGGTTGAGAATAATGTCGATCATGTGACTGAACCTGGCGGTTAGTTACCTGGTTGGATGCCTGATTATATATACAGGAAACCACACACAGGTCTGGACTTCATGGAAAGGGATCTAATTTAACAAATGGACTTCGGTGAAAACTAAAATGGCTTCTATTCAATTATGTGAATAATTTCTATAGTCTTAACCATCCCCCTTACCAACTATAACCCGCTGAGTCATTTGTCTGCCTACCTAGTCAGACATGACCAGGAGGTCTGGTGACGTGCTAGGCGTACTGCCTGAATCAGCTGCCACGAAGAAAGTCTGGATGAAATATAATTACCTATATATTTACTCTAGTTCCCTAGTTTCCCTCTTTTTGCATCGTACCATATAACTCGACTCCTTGGCCATTATAAGTTACCGACTCCGACTAACGAATCTACCTTCCATTTCCTAGCAATATCAGAGATCGCACAACACAAGCACCACATCACATATCCCACCAAACCGGGGTAAAAAGGTGCCATGGGGAATTGCATGAGCTCCCCGGCACCAAGCCATAGCTCCTCCTCCAGAAGCGAAGCCAGAGCTGGGTATAGATCCGGTCATCGACATACTGCTTGGCACCCGGCAGACGGTCCACGAAGACCAAGAGCCGATGTACGGATAGGCGAGAGGGATGTCATAATCGAGACGTGGGGACATTCTGACTGAAGGGATGTGTCCTGGCGGTAGAGCAGGGGCAGATACATGCAGTGTGTCTGAAGAATATGGGTTTACCACATATACCAAGAGTGAGCCGTCGTAAAGCCTTGTTGTTCGCTTCTACGAGGCTATATCCTCATAATTACTAATACGCATTACTCTCCTCCTGACTTTACTTTCGACGAATATTAGAGTTCTGCGTTTCATTCCTCCAAATCGACCTCGAATGCATGGCGTGTCAGTGATACTCTTGAGTGAAGAGTGGATTGAATCTGACGAGAATATGATGGATTACGATTACTCTATTTACTGTAGACGGAATACAACATAGACGATTCATCATTCAAGGGACCTTAAGACTACTTACTGCTATATAATGGTATATGCCTAAAAGTTGTGCAGCGATTGCGAGAGCCGATGGTTAGGTAATTAATTGCTTTAATGTAATATGCTTTAACATAGGAGCTTGGTGATATCTCGTATTAGCCTATGAGCTAGACCTCTAGCCTAGCTCTGTTAACTTATCCCGAGTCCTTTTCACGTAGGTAGAGCGCCAAGGACTTGATAGTCTCGAACAAATCGCTTTTAGCCAGCAGTAGGGGAAGAAGCCGAGCAACATGATAGAGAGGTTGGATCTGGTAACCCTGGCATCTAGATTTAAAGATGAGGACGACGACCTGAAGAGAAAATACATAGATCGGGTAGCCCTGATACATTTTAGTCACATCTTTATGGAACGATTGTGGGTTGACCTCGGGAACGTCCATACACTACACATCCATGGAACAAGGGTAGACCTGTTTAGAACAACAGCCTTAGCGCACTCCTAAATGCGCACAAAAATAAAAAATAAAATAAAAAAAGAAGGTTGATTTTTCTCAAATGAATGAGAAGCATCAGGAATTGAGCCCGATGCGGGGGTCGAACCTATCGAAGTGGGTTAGTACGAGGACGACCATCCTAAGAATTTTTATATCTAGACTTACCCGCAACCTTGAGATTTCCTTTCTCTCGCTTTCACGAGAATCTTAAGAGTCTCACGCTCTACCGATTGAGCTAACCGGGCAGGCTTCGGTGAAAATTCGCTTGGTTAGATGCGAAGATATATTCAAAGGCGCAAGCAAACATGGTTGGATTAACTAGCCGTGTTATCATATTACCTACCTACCTTCGTAACGAGACTCAAAACTGGCTTATTACCTAGGTAGGCATTGTGTAGATACATACAGATCACCAGTGCTCTTGACATCGGTTTTTCTAAGAGCCTAGGTAAACCATGTTATCTTCGATCATCCAGCCAGATGTCAGTCTTCAACTTTTTCAAGTTAACTTGCTGATATGATCTCCAGGTGTGTAATAACATGTTACTAGGCTGAACAAGCTACGGAAGCCGCGCTCGGCTACCGGTCGGCGTATGGCTAGCCGCCGTCTCATATGTGGGACAAGCCGGAAAGGGTTCCGGAAGTGTTCGGGGACAATTTATGCAGGGACGAGGATAAATCATGGCCATCTTAATCTCGAATTTAAACATGATGAGTTTGCTGTCGAATACTCATAGATACTCTGAAATATGGCTTGGTACGAGGAGTACTGTTCTACTCCTCATCTAGGAAAGCAGTGTCTCTCACTATGTTAGGTTGGGGGTTGGCGTCAAGTGTGCTACGGATATCACTCGATGTAGGTATTTGCCAATGTCGTGGGAACTTTAATTCGTACACTAGGCTAGATTGCCTATTTTTCCCAAGACGGTGAAAGGTCCGGCTCTCTGTTGGGGCCATTTCCTTTCTGGTTTAGTCCTATACTCGAACAGATTATTAATGTTGCAATATCGACATGACCTGCAATCTACTAGGTATGAGGCTACGATATCTCGCCACTTTACTTTCACCTCGCCTTTTGGTTCGCTGGGAACTGTCTGATAAGACTACCGCTTCTTAATACAATTTATCAACTTTAACGGAACTCGACATGTCAAGTAAGAGTGTTACTTTGGTACTCTGCCTTGGTTGAAACTCACTTTAATAAACACCAGTTGTCTATCTACTAACATTTCCCCCCTTAAAACAAGAGGTATTTAACAAAGTCTCGACCATCTGATGTGTGATGTCCCTCGGAATAGAAACTAGGACTAATCAGTGCCTCTTTACATGCTCATATTACCATGTTGTAAGTACGGAGGTAACGGGTCGTTTTCGTACGAGCTAGTCCTTCGAGATGTATTTGATTTAATAGTTTATAACCCTTCATGAAATATCGACTTTTAGGCAGTGGAAATAATTCATTATCATCTTTCATATTTGGACTTATTATTATGAAGATACTTAGCTGTTTTAAACCATGAGGGTATAGATATAACCATACCAATACCCCCTATAGCGAGCAAAATCTGAGCAATACGAAGTTCGAATTATCACAAGAACCTCTTTAGGAACTTTTAGTATTAACCCCTGAAGAATACTAAGTATCAGGTAACAAGGGCTACAAGTGCCGTATAATAACGTTGCCTGCTGTAAGATGCTTGTACTAGAGTGTGCCCAAACCCCGTACTCAAACACGTATCCTGGCGATGGCGTATTCGCCTTGAACTCCAACGCTTATCCACCTTAAATGCCCAGCGCCGCCTTGAAGGCCCTTATTCAGGATAACCTGCAGCTAAAGCGCGTAATCCAAATCCCATATACTGGTCTGAATGAATCTACCTTTTAACAGGCCTTGATACCTGAGACACCAGCCCATCCGAGACCGCCAACCCAGACCTTCCTTCCGGCACATATCAAGCACTTTCGCTGCTCACCTAGGTTGGTGATAGAGCAGTGTGAGCACACGTGTTTCCCGCACCCTCCGCAGCTTGTGTTGACCTCCGAACAGAAGCCGTCTACGTCCATCGAGTCTTCGCCCGCACCTTCGTGTAATGTCTGACCGCAATCCTCGCAATTGGCAGGGCCGTCATATACTAGGTGGTCGACGGGAGGTGGAACCGAGGTGTTTGAGGCAGATGCTGCATTGGGGAGTTTCCAGAAGCTGTGGAGTGACGCCTGGGCCCCTTGCGACGGTACCTGTGCAGGCTGAGGTTGAGGCTGTGTAGGAAGACCGGCGAACGGAGAGTTTTGCTGGTAGACGATGTGCTGTTTCTGGGCGGTATATAACATATTCAAGGTACGTTCTATAGGGATTCTATATTAGAAAAGCTGTTTGATAAGGCTGTGATGATGATAACTCGCTAGGCTTACCGTGGATTTCCTCGTCCGAAGGACGGCTATTGCGAAAGCGTTTCAAGGTGCGGCTGTGTAAGTGAGCAGGTGTTGAGCTCCGCGAAGTACGACGAATAGGCGATACGTTGGCCATACTGTCCATATCCATCATAGCGAGCTGCTCTGGTCGCGAAGGCGAGCCAAAGGGACTAGAGGAGCTAGAGAGCTCGGACTCGGAACGCTTTCGCTTGAGCTGCATCGTGAGGGGTTTTGAAATTATTGAATCCTATAGAAGGAGAGTTGATGGTTGGAAAACGAAGGGATAATTGATATTGTATGAATTGTGAATATCTGTGTATCTGTGTTGGAATATGATTTTATGTAAAAGTAGAAGGAGGAAAGTTATGAAGTTGATGAGGTGAGATGGAGAAGATTGAGATTGAATTGGCGAATTATAAGTTGGGAATAGGTACCTTACGTGCTTACCTTAGGTACTTGTTGAACGTGTATTTTGTATATTGAGATCCCCGTTTGTAATTGGGTAATTGGTACCGGGGAGGGCTGGAAATCGCGACCTGTCGCGCTGTGGAAAGCGCGTAACCCGCTAAAATTATAGCGCGCTGAGTTCGCGTTAATTGCTTGCCAAGCCTGGAGAGGTTCATCTGGATTCTGCCTGTTACATCTTACAACTCCTCACTTTACGATATGGTTATTCTATTTTCATAATTCATATCCACTGTCCACTGTTCAAGACGATGCGGACTGCAGATATGCATAATAAATATTCATCCAGGTTATTGCCCAGATACTTCGGTACCTACATAGGTGAGCCAGCGACGGCTACTATTTGGTATCGCTACGAGCACGAATCGATCCGGTCATGACGATATAATGGAACAAGAAGTTTATTCGTGAAGTGTCATTACTAATAAATCTACCTGACTTTAAAAGTCATATTAGTCCTCAAGAATATCTTTAAATACTGGTTAACTACTCCCTAATAACGCTCTTGGATCTATATTATTGACCTTCCGAAATTATTAAATTACAACAGAGCAGCCCCCAGGAGAACAGCAAAAGCTGCGACAGACATGCTTAGCAGCGAGGATGATAGTTCGACAGTGCCCGGTGCGGCATTGGTGGTGACATCGCCGCTGGCGCTGGCACTTGCGGTTTCCGAAGCTGCTGATGCGGCGCTTGATGCGACGGAGGCAGCGGAGTGGGCGCTTTCGACGGCGGACGAGGCGGCTGCTTGGGCGGTGCCAGTGGCGGTAGAGGCAACGCTCTCAGCGCTGGCAACGGCAGCACTAGCAGAAGATAGAGCGGCGTCAGCGGCAGTGGAAGCTACGCTCTCGATGCTGTTGACTACCGAGGTAGCTAAGCTGTGTGCGCTGTCGACTACCGATGTAGCTAAGCTTTGTGCGCTGTTGGCAATCGAGGAGCCGAGACCCTGAGCGCTGTTCGCGATGGAAGACCCGAGGCCTTGAGCGTCGGTGGCAACTGATTGCCCAAAGCTCTCAGCAGAGTTGGCGACGTCGGATCCGACGGAAGCGAACGAGTCGCCGATTGATTGTCCGGCACTACCCCACGAGTTTGCGAGGCTTTCGGCCGAGTTGACTACTGATTGCCAGTCCTGGCGTTTGCCGAAGTTGCCCGCGATGCTGTTTGCTATCGCGACCACTTCACTGGCAGCTTTCTCGGCCGCGGATTGCGCCTCCTTCCAGGCTTGACGAGCATCAAGTGCGTGGTCGTCCCGTTTCCCGAAGTCAGCGGCGATGCTGCTGGCTAACGCGGCAGCCTGGCTTGCGGCAGCCTCGGCCTCGGATACGGCGACTTCCCAAGCCTGGCGCTCGTTAAGCTCGCGTTTTCCATGCTGGGCAGCGATGCTGCTTGCCACGGCTTGAGCGGAGGCGGCTGCTGCTAAAGCGGAGCTTTCGGCTGCTCGCCATTCTGCCCCATTTCCTCCGTATTGCTGTGCGATGGAGCTGGCACGTGCTTGCGCTGAGCTAGCTTGGGCGAGTGCCGACGAGAGGGAGTCTTGCCATGACTGACGTCCCTTCAGTACGGGGGCAGGCGTGATCATAGCATCCCGAGGGGCCTGTTCGACAACGTGGGCTGCAGCGAGGGTAGCCGCGAAAAGGGATGTAGTAAAACGCATTTTGAACTGTGGGTTTTAAGGGATCTGAATATTGATAGTGTTTATTTGAAATTACCAAGCCCACCGTATGAGATGGAAGATATTTGAGGAGTCAACTCGAGGAGAATTTCCTTTATACAAGTAGGGGTTGATCTCGAAAGGGCGTCATCAAAAGGTAGGTCGGTGCTTAGCACTAATAACTGCGCCTCCCCAGCTCCCCATCTCTACGTTCGGGTCTACCAATGATGTCTCACGCTGTCTTACCCCATCCAAGCCAACCTGTTTCCGTCTGATTACTTCATTTACCAGTTGATTTCGTCATTGAATCATGTTTATATTTATGTGGACCGCTCGAAGCGGACGGTTTCGGTCGATCCCTACGCTGTTGAAAGGCTTTTTGCCTGTCCGAAAGAATAGAGACCGTCTCAAACGGATAACGGCGTTGAGTGGATTTTAGTTATCTTACGTAGGCCGCGGTGGATAAAGCCAGTATGTCGTAGACATTCATTACTAGTCCCAGCCAGCCCTGCCAAGGCAGGTAACAGGCCAGTTCTGCCGAGTTGCGGAACCATGACGACGCTCTTTGGTTGGGTGTATTGCCTAGAGCGTGGTGCCTACGGGCTTTACTAGGAAACCGAGGGTCCCGACTTACATATTAGTCTATGGTCCGACGGCTACTATACATAGGTTACCTATGATAGGTAGAGCCTCATGGAAATGGCCGGAAACATGGTGCATTGGTATTGGATGGAAAACTCCCCGTTGCGCAACCACCCTTGTTGGTCGTTACCAGCTTTAATCAATACCTACACCCTCCTTATGCACTCGGAAGAACCGGGTACCTCACGAGTCGTAAGCTATACATATGCTGGTGGGTTCTTGGCGATCTCCCGAGACACTATGTACTAGTTGTATAATAGTGTGTGTGAAGGTATGTACTTTTTGTCTTCGTCGTCGATAGACAGAGCGGGAACTGAACACGTCAGAAATACAAACATGCAAGGGAGCTACCTAGCTTAGCAGTATTTCCAATCTCACCATTTTCGTGGCTGTTTGCGCAGCAACGTTCGGACGGGCTGATGTTGTTGTTTTTCCTCAAATCAGGCGAGATCAGGCAACGTCCTTTGATTCGAATCGCCCCGCGGCCTCCAATCGAACTCACGCCCCTGTCTAGAACTAAGCCACACATGTTTCGTGGTGGTATTGCGTGGTGGGTGGCGTACGATACTACGTAGTTTATTCATCATCTACCTATAGCACGTCTATTATTCTATTATGTACATACATAGTCTTTAGCATCGCTGATCGCTTTAGCGGTAGGTAGCGAGATCTGTACTCCCACGGGCACGATACATGCCGAAGTGGCTTTCTTTCTGAGGTTTATCGGATGCCACCCTCATTCATGAGTTCTGTCACATTCGTACCTAGGCCAACGATTCATATTGCACTCGTTATGTACCTACACTACTTACCTTAGGTGGCCGGTAAGGCTCAAGGCAAGGGTTATACCTACATGTGTAGGTATTTGCAGTAGGTACACCGCCGAGCGTCCACGTCAAGTCTAAACGTCCCGAAGTTGGGGGGGCCATGGATGGATGTCAAGCCTCGCATAGTGCAGTGTAACACGGCTACGGCGTCGAGGCGTACGGCAAGGACAAGCTTAGTACATTAGTATATACACACCACAGAGAAGGAGAAAATATAAGGTAGTCTTTTAGGTCCCATATCACGATGCGGGATAAGGGAGTTCATGCAGCCACACCTTCGCCTCACCGTGTCCAGCCGGCTCTCTCGTATTTGCATAGAGAGAGAGATGGCTGTATTACAACGCTACCTTACCTATCTACACTTATTGTTTATTCGGTGAGTATATACCCAAGGTATATTAAGTACTCTTGGGGTACATCAGAAGCAGGTACCGATGAATCATGATATATGCAAATCGTGTTACCTGCATGTCTAATAAGCAGGTATCCTTCGGGGCGTCCACTCGCAATCCTCCCGGCGGCTATCTGAGACATCTCAGGGCGGCGAAAAGAGGCGCGGGTCATGCGTATAGCCGGCTCCGTGGCGGCTTTCACTTGCCTTCGCTTGGAGATTATAATTCGTGCGGCAGAGCTTGGAATATGGCGTCGTGACTTACAGTCTTACCTACTGGACCAAACCATGAATCTGCTCTTTGTCCCTCTTCAAGGCGCCCCCTCTACGCGTTGGTACGGCCGGTAGGTTTTGTCGCCGCCGCCACGGCCAGTGTTTCTGCCTTGATAAATTGGTTGGCGATGGGCGGCGGTGGTGGTGTAATGTAGAAGATGGGTTTGTTTGGCTGAGGAATCGGCCGGTTATCTCGATAGGACTAACCTAGTAGGTAGTCTTACCTGTGCGCGATCGAGCCGGACCGCTGGACTGGTTACCTGGTTCTGGCTAACTAGTGGTTTTGTGGAAGAGGATTTGTTTAGTACCTATCCATGGTTGTATTTACTATGGGTTGGGCAGGATAAGGGGATCTGCATTCGCGGCGTAATATTCACCACGTGGGAAGTGGGTTGCCACCGGATGGATACTGATGGGACGATCTGAGTTAGGTGCCTAAGGTATTGTAGTCCAACTGTTATACTGGTGATGATCTATTATGGAGAGTTACTGTCGCTAGCTAAAAATTCATACGAGGAGATTCCTACGGAGTAAAGATATGGTGAAATAGGGGAGAGGGGGTAGTTGTCCTGAGAAGGAAATACACTTGCATGCAAGAGGATATATACCAGGCATATCAAGAAGTAGGTAGTCAACTTTTAACATCATCATCAATGATTTATATTTTGACAAGCCGTCATGTATATTACCTAGAATCCACCTCATTTAGTTCGTAGACATTACAATATTAAGCTACCTATCTATCAGATCTATTACGCAGAGCGTGCGTAAAGCGCACGACTATCCCACCAGACCATCTCACGCAGAAGAAGAAGAAGCCTTTGCTTCATGCAGCCGTACTTGAACCCCAGTGCCAGACCGGTTCTCAATAGCATGATGAAGCCGGATCCTGCCGTCGCCCTCCTCCATGTTCTCGATGCGGTCGTACTTCTGGCAGAACCGCGACACGACGTAGCTGACTTCCTGGCGTCCGAATTGCTCTGCAGATAGTTTAGTTAGTTAGCCAATACTCTTCCCCAGCATAACTGCAATTTTGGGAATGGGAATGAGACAGAATTATGTGTCCGTAGATTAAGTAGGGAACACTTACGACCAAGACACTTCCTCGCCCCAGCCCCAAACGGAATAAACTCCCACCCAGCCCGATGCGTCTCCCACCTCTCGGGGCGAAACTCCTCGACGTCCGCGCCCCAGATGTCCGCGCGGTGCTGCATCGCGTACAGCGGGACGAGCACCTGCGTGCCCTCGGGCACGAACACGCGCGCCTTGCCGTCCGGCCCGCCGCCCCGCGGCAGCACCGTGTCGCGCAGCGCGATCCGCTCGTTCAGCGGGATCACGGTCACCACGCGCAGCGTCTCGCTGATGACCCACTGCAGGTACGACAGCTGGCTTAGCGAGCGGAAGTCCGCCGGCCTGTCGTCGAACCGGTTTAGGATCTCGGTGCGCAGGCGCGCGTAGACGGCGGGGTGTCGCGCGAGGAAGTAGAGCACCCAGCCTAGGAGACAGCCTGTCGTGTCCCGGCCCGCGATCAGCACGTGGAGAGTCTCGTTGCGGAGTTCCTGGGGGTTTTGCGTTTCCTTGGCTAGCTCGTTGAGGAGGCTGAAGCGGTTTCCCTTTTCCGGGTCACCGCCGCCGCCGCGTTTCTCCGGGTTTGCGAGCCGGTCGGCTACGATACCGTCGGCGAACTTGTGGATGGCGGTGCAGTGATCTTTGAACTCCTTGCTGTTCATAAGCCAGTAGAACTTAGCTAGAGCGCCGCGCTTGTCGATCCAGACCTTGGCAGCGTTGAAGTGACGGCTGAGGTCCTTCGCGCTGTCGCGCTCTTGTAGAGAGTTGGCCGACTGTCCGAAGATGAACTCGGTCGCCGTGTCGAGGGTGAACTTGAAGAAGAGCGGCGCGAGATCGACCTTAGACGTCCACCCGGTCGTGGCGTCGGCGGCAAGCTGCCCCCATAGGTTCTGTAGATGGTGCTCCTCGAGCTGCGGGTCGCTGATCATTTCTCTTGCGAATTGTGGCCGCAGTAGTGCGCGGCTGTGCCTCCAGATGTCGCCCCGGCTCGTGAAGATACCCTTGCCCAACAGTGGCATCCAACTTAGCTGCCTGTGGTGGCTAATGTCGAAGTCGGGGCTGGTGAAGAGCGTGCGCGCATTCTCAGGGTCACGCGTGACGAGGATCTCATAGTCGATGATGGGTACCTTGACGGTATGGCAGTCTGGAGAGATGCTATCCAGCTTGTCGGCCACGTACTGGGGCCCGCGGTCCTCCTTGGTAGCTTTCATGGACTCCCGCAATATCGAGTTGCCGATCAAATTTGTGCTTCTCAGCACCGGCGGCGGCAGGCACCCGAGAGCTGCGGCCTTTGCATTGTTGTGGCGCTTCTTGAGCTTGGACTTGACGAGGATCCAGGCCAGGAAGACGACGAGCAGGATAAAGGGGCTACTCATGATCCCAAACATCTTGGCCGCGTCTGGGAGAAACAAAAAAGAAAATAAATGGAGTTATTCTGAACTCCGGAGGTTCTCGTTCTTCCCGTAGTCTCAGTGCTAGGTACTATGCAATAGGTAGTGATGATGTAGTAGGGATATAATAGAGTAGTTAATGCTCTATATCGTTATTCTATCCGTCACTCTTTAGCGAGTTAGTTTCCTCTATAATTTCCGTCCCAGAGCTAACAAAAAAGAACGACCTTTGCTACTAGGTAGTGAGCGCTAATAGAAATCCTGGGGTCTTTACCATCTTACCAGTGCGGTGTCGTGGGTGTCATCACTTATCATATCCATTCATCCCTTACATCCGCCCTACATTTGTGGCTATTCCATCCACTCGGTACCGTGTCTAAGAATATCTGCCAAGTACCCATACCTAGGACAGGATAAAAACATGCCAAACAGGCTCGTGTGCCCATGACGCGACTCGCAGAATTATTCGCCGTCTAATGTTGACAATGGCCAAGTTTTTTTTTTTTAACCCTTTCGACATGCTCAAGCGATAGGTAACATAAAGATCGTCATTGATTATTCGCCCATTGGTTGGGTCGCTTGCCGGTGGCTTTCGTATAGAGTCAGCGGTGCATGAAGGAAAGTAAGTTAGGTTAGGTACCTGGTAGTCAATACTAGGAAAAGTATTCAAAGTATTGAGTACTTCGTTAGTTCTGTCTGACCCCCAACGCGCTTGTCAGGGGGGGAGGGGGAAGGTGGAGACTCGGGTCTCCGCAGTGGGGGACCAGGGGGATAAAGTGAGATGTGACTCGAGCGCCCAAAAGCAAGGTTCCCCCCTGTCGATAAACTTGCCTATTCGGGAAGTGCTGAATCGGGCATTGGCTCGGCTCGACGGACTAGACGCGGCGGGTTGACGATAGTGTGCAGGTGTGTGTCGTGATACTTGGAAAAGAAAACAGAGCACTTGCATAGTTTAATTAGCTTTTGATTACTTGTAACAGCCACTGACTATCGACGCAATAGTACATTAGGTACATAACATAGTAAAGTGAAAGTCTTACACGGAATATAATAGGCAGGAGAATGTAGATCACTTGGATACGAATTCTAGGTATGCTCTTCCATTCTTGTCGTAAAACTGAGATCTTCTGTAGAACCTCATCTTTCTACCTTCTCAAACACAAATTCGTCACTATTATTTTTATTTTTATTTTTTTCCGTGCCCGAGAGCTCCGTAGTTGAGACTACCTAGAGCTAGACGGTCAAATATGCGCGCCTTCACTTACTTCCTTCTCTCTTTCATCGGCGTAGCTCACGGCCTACCGGTACTCTTGGCCGAGCACAAGCGGGACCAGCTCATCAACCTCAGTCCCAATCTCGATCTTGGACTCGGAGTTGATAATGATAACTCCTGCCTTGGGCTAGGCATCTCCGTGTGCGATCCCATCACCGTCGACTCTAAGAAGAACGACACCGTTGTACATGACACCGGCTCCAAGGCTAAGGCAGAGCCTAGCACCAATGACAGTGGCTCTGGGGACTCCCTGATCAACTTGAGTCCCGACGTCGACCTTGGCCTCGACTTGAGCAATGAAAACAGCTGCTTAGGCATCGGCATCAGTGCCTGCGATCCTATTACTGTCGGCTCAGATGTCACCAAGACAGTCAAGGACGGTGGCGACGAGGCCAAGGTTGAACCATCTTCTACGGCATCTACCACAGCTACACCTGCACCTGCAACATACCCTGTTCAGTCTAGTCCCCCCAGTAGCACCAGTGCTAGCAGCAGCAGCCCAACTAGTAGCCCTACTACCAACAGCGGCGGTAACAGCCTACTCGACCTCAGTCCCAAAATCGCACCAGATCTCAACCTAAGCAACGACAACAGCTGTCAAGGCATTGGCATTTCCGCCTGCGACCCCATCACGGTGGATTCCATCGTCAAAAACATAAGCTCATAATCTCATATTTTATTTAAGTACGAGTTAAGAGGCACCTAGGAAATTTGGCTCTGTAATTGTTGTTGTCTGGGAGGAAAATATGTAATTTAAAAAGTTGTCTTGTTACTACTTACTTACTACCTTGTCTCAAATACGTTCCTTCATGTACATAGTTTGATACCTCACATTGACTAATATTATTTACTATTGGCGGCTACTAAGACCCAGAAATCAGATGGCGTATAGTAGTTCCACTTCACGCGTGGTATGTATAGTACGATAGAATTAAACCCGTGAAGTATGCTTGATTAGGTACTCACAGCATAGCCTCTGCGGTACACTGTCAATATTTAGACACGTAGAAATACCGGACTTGATAAAAATTAATTTTTGCTTTATTTAATAAATAATACGATTCGTCAACAATGGATGGGTTTTCAACCTACAGACCTTTGTGCTAAGGTGAGGGATCCTCCATGGTGGTTTTCTATCTATCTCACTTCTGGGAATCTTCAAGACGTCACACGTAGAGCATGAAATGATAACTTTCCATAGTTATGTTTATTATAATCCATACCTAGGTACGTACACCTCATAAGGGCTCAAGCATTCTAATTTGACTGCCTTCATTTACATGTCTTATAGACTCTAAACATGAACATATACCAACACCGTAGCCGATAATAGAGAGCTAGTCCTGTTTTTTTTCGACTTCTCAATTTCCCAAGTATCTCCATATATACGGCGTGATAAATTAAGAATTAATTGTTAATAATAATAAATGGCAGAATATGTCCATACAATTTAGATAGCGGTGACCTTGACGGTGACGCCCTCCTTTGGTCGTAGTACTAATCGCCACATCTTCCACTCTTCAGGATCGGGCGTGTCGAAGTCACGCTTGAATTCGTACATGCTGAGCAAGCAGCATAGCAAAATCTTCATTTCGATCTCGGCAAATTTGCGGCCGATGCAACCGCGCGGGCCTTGAAGGAAGGTCATGAAAGCGTTGGCAGTGAAGGTCTTGGGTAGGTTATCCCACCGGTCTGGGTCGAACTCGTCTGCGTTGGGACCCCAGTACATCGGTAAACGATTGATGGCATTTGCAAGTACGTAAATAACGCTACCGGCAGGGATCTTGTAAGGGCCAAGCTGGTCATCCGCAAGGGATTGTCGCACTGTCATAGGGATAGGCGGGATGAAGCGCAACGCTTCACGGCAAATGTTATCGAGGTAAGGGAGCCTGTCGGGGTCGGCATTGGCAATTGTTTCGGGGTCAAAGCGGGATTCTTTGTCGAAGAGGAAGGGCATGAAGTCTTTGATCTCTTCGCGGAGGCGAGACTGGATTTCGGGGTGGGTGGATAGCAAGTGAATAGTCCAGGCTACACCAGTTGCAGTAGTGTCGTGGCCAGCACCCAAGAAAGTCATGATCTGGTCGCGCATGGTTTCAAAAGAAAGACCAGCCTCTCCCATGGCCTTCATCTTCTTGTTATCGCGGGCGATAAGAGCAATAATATCCTTGCCACCGGTGTTGTTCTCTGCTTGCGCTTGCTTTTCGGTAATAATCTCAGTAGCTTTGTCTAGAATAATGCTTCGAGAGGTTTGCATATCTTGGTTCATCTTGGAAGGGATGTACTTGGAGGCAGGGATGAAAGCTTGAATTCCGTGCATGATACGGGACCCGATATCGAAGGCGAAGACTAGACGATAGGCCTCACGAATGGGGGTCTCGGGATTACGTAGCGAGCCAATTTCGTATCCAAAGCCGGCGCTGCCAATGATATCCAGTGTAGTTCTGTTGAGCCACTCGAGTACTTCGAAGGACTTTGTCGTGACCCCCTCGGCGGCCATTTCCTCACGCCAGCACTTGGCTAGGAGAAGCGACTTCTCCCAGAAGACCGGGGCGAGTGCGCGAATAGACTGAATAGAAAAGCCCGGAGCGAGAGACTTGCGTTGGTGCACATGCTCCTGGCCCTCGGCGAGTAAAACACCTTCACCCAGTATGCGAACCATCCAAAGCTTTGCGCGGACAGGCTTGGGGTAGTTGTAAGGGTTCTTGACAGTCATCTGCTTGAGAGCCTCGTCGTCGGCAACAGAAAGGCGTTCCGCACCGAAAGGGAAGAAGTATCTGACAATAGAACCGTGCTGTTGATGCCACTCCCGCTGAGGCACACCGCATTCTTGCGTGATGATGTCAAAGAACTGACCCCAGAGAGGGAAGCCCGGCACAGTAGGTACGTGTCTTAGTTCGGACACATAGAAGGGGAATATCCAGCTGAGCCAGACGACAACGTAGAGAGGAAGCACAACAGCCAGCGACGTTGCGAATGTAGACACAATTGGCAGTTCAGCGTGGCGGGCGTATAAAAACGAGGCGGCCGCCGTCACCGCCAGGACCGGAGTCATGGTGACTTTGGACATCTTGAAGGGTTATGTTGGAAGGACAGTAGAACAAGGGAAAAGGCCTTGAAGCCAAACGTAAGGAGAAGATGGAGTATATGAGATTCAACTCTGGTGTAAGGTCGCGGACATGTTGACCTGACCGGGATTGATAAGATCGACAAAGAGTGATATTAAGTATACAGATAGACGAATGGGAATACACCGAAATATGTGATGATGCCATGCTGGAAAAAGGTGTGTACTATGTAAGACAACGTCTGAGGAGGGTCCACCTAATTCGGAGGCACGTCTTGGGGCTCCAGGGATTTACTGAGATTAGAACAGAGGGTCATCCAGTATCCCAGAACTTGATCTATTCAGCCCGCAATCTCGGGTTAGGCATTTGTAAATTTTGTGCCACGTCGATCTTTGCAATTATCGACCTTTACACATCGTTAGGTCTGAAAACCCACGAGCCAACGGCACTAATAAGCCATCTATGCTAGGGCGTTGCAAGGAGCATATGCCATGTATAGCACAACTGTCGATAACGCTATTACGGTTTAGATCCGTACCCGTTTTCTGGATAACCGTCGCTAGGTAAGCGTAGTAATACATATCGCCGAAAACCCGGTTCCCGGCTATCCGGGCTCTAAGAACTAGACCACGCCACTACTTCGTGGTACTATGTATAACAAGTGAGCGGCACTAGAGGACAAGCCCTTGAATAGTAAATCCCACCGACGTAAAGCCTCTTTTTTTTTTTTTCGAATACCTATATCGGAGTGCGGAATTGTCCACAATCTTGGCTTGACGATGTTTCGGCCAACAACAGCGGAAGGATACTAAACGCATTGACAATGACTGACTCTAGGTACTTACTAGGTCAGCCGGACGTATAATTCTAGACCGATGAGCTTTTATCGGCCAGAACGGGGGGCGACAACTATGTCAAGCTGACTGGTCCTAAAATTGGGGTGTGTGGACAAGTGAGGTATGAGGCTTTCTGAATGGTGAATGGAACAAACAAGGATTCCAGTCGTAATCACATGCATGCAACCTTCACACCGTGACTTATTAAGCATACCATATACCATAGTATATACCACAGTACATACCATGATGCCGTCCCAAGTAAGACATAAGACATATCGATAGCCTCTAAAATCCTAAACGAGAAAAGGAATTAGCAGATACATACCTGCCCAGGATACCTAAGAGCCACGTACCCCAGCCGGACAGCTTTTTGTCCGAGACTATAGAAATAAACGTATCCACAGTTGTCGGGATTTTGTTAAAATATGCCATTGGCATTCAGGCCCTAAAGATGTACTGTTTTACTTGTAATTGGCATTAAAAGCAATTGTGTAACCGCACCCTCATACCGTCTTCTATGTGGGGTCTGTAATATAGAGTTTACCAAATCCCTAGAATAGGTATAATAAGTTCGAACGAGTTGCCGGAGCTATTCTCAAGGTCAATGAGTTTCTTAGTTCAGCTTGGACGTCTTCAGCTGGTTAATATTGTAGGCTAGCTCGTTAGTCGACGCGGTATGACATCGACCACTTTAACTTTAATCTTTATCCAGATCGCCGGGCGCTTATAATAATAACGACCTTCGGCTTTAAAAACGGGTCATAGAACCAGACGTCTTTCATCAGAACTCTCCCTCCAGCATCGTGATACTCGGGCTTTTCGGTTGGCCTCGTCGACCTTCCCATTATTCTCATAATTATTAATTAGCCATGTCTTTCGATTCCACACATGCCTTCAAAGCCTCGCCCGGCGTGATCAAGATCGCGCCGTGGCAGGCTTTTGACAAGCTTTGGATGTCCGTTACGGGATATCATGCAAACGAGTTTAGGTTCAAGGAGGGAGTTACTCCAATGTCGACTACGACTGAGACGGTTGCCATGATTGTTCTGTATTTGGTTGTCATCTTTGGAGGTCGCGAGTTTATGCGCAACCGCGAGCCGCTCAAGTTGAACGGCCTGTTCAAGGCTCATAACCTGTTCTTAACGCTACTGAGCGGTGGCCTCCTAGTTCTCTTCATTGAGCAACTGGCACCGTCTATCTGGAAGCGTGGACTCTACAACAACATCTGCAGCGCAGATGGCTGGACTGACGAGCTCGTAACTCTCTACTATGTAAGTGCCTGAAGATCGAGGCTCGTCAACTGCGATGAAAATGCTAATGTGACCCAGCTCAACTACATCACCAAATACATCGAACTTATCGACACTGTCTTCTTGATGGTCAAGAAGAAGCCTCTTACCTTCCTCCACACCTACCACCACCCGGCAACGGCATTGCTGTGCTACACCCAACTGCTCGGCCATACGTCGGTCTCGTGGGTCCCGATTACTCTGAACCTGACCGTGCACGTCGTGATGTACTGGTACTACTTCCAAAGCGCACGGGGTGTCAAGGTTTGGTGGAAGGAGTGGATTACCCGAATGCAGATTGGCCAGTTCATTCTCGATCTTGGTAAGGCCCCAACCAGACTACTCTTTGAAATCAAAGAAGCTAACAGTGGTGACAGGGTTTGTCTACTTCGCATCTTGGGATTACTTTGCTAGTGCTCATGCTCCGTATCTGCCGCATATAGGGCGATGCACAGGCAAGCCTTTCGCAGCCATTTGTGGGTGCTTGATCTTGAGCTCGTATTTGGTGCTCTTCATCATGTTCTATATCGCCACATACAGGAAGTCATCCTCTAGAAGGACCAATAAGAAGTCTGATAAGCACACGGTCTCCTCGATGAAGCAGAGCGCGGTCAAGGTGGCCGACAGCTGCAGCGGAGTGGAACACATGAACAGCTCGATCGTTTCCAGAAAGTGATTTTCTGTCAGCTTTTCCTTTTCAAGCCCATCGCTTGGATACTTGCATGGGCTGTGGGTACCTAATCATTAACTTGTTAGATCTTCTTAAGTTCCAGAAGGACTAAAGGGAGGAGAGCATAAGCATGGTTCGGGCGGATGGAGTAGGCGTTCCTGTCTATCATTAAAACTAATGAAAATGTATAATTCTTAGTCTAATGTACCTAACGTATTTTCGATTTGTTCCAAGCTTAGCGTTATTGGCTGAGATTTCATAGCAATAATGGGAAATAAATTATTTCAAAGCGAAATAAAGTAAGGTAATCAAATTCCGGTAGTTGTCTGCAAGCAGGGGGTTATGTTCTATCATATTGACGTGAAGTTGAAAAAAAGGCGTGACGGCCCAGAGAAATGGCAGGGCGGAAATCTCCTTGACCCTTGTAAATGGCCCATGCACCCCCTGCTGTGGGTTGCAACTGCTACGGAGCCTCCGCAGCTTTAGCTTATTTCCTTCTTGTCTTGATTTATTTAAACATTATTTCAACCAATCACTTGCTAGGATCATTGAACAATGTACCGGATACATCTCTAGTACAAGCAATAACCAAGGAACAATAGAAGGCATTTGTTACAGGGGACCTTCAGCCCTTCTTACCAGCTTTATACTGACCTTATCTTTACTAAACCCAGCTAATGCACACAATCTTTTAAATCCGATAGCTATCACTAGCTTCCCATTATAAATAGTAAATACCATGTAAGTATTGAATACTTACTTCGCTTTCGCAGGTTTTACTACTAGGCACTTAAATACATGCAACTATAAACGAGATATACATGTATTCCTTCCCACCTACCTCCTCATCGTACATAGTACACTACATAGGTACCCGACTGCCCGACTACATGGTATCAACCCTTGCAGTCAGATACGCTAGTTCCTTATCTTAGTACGTTACATACCGGGCCGTAGAAAATACCCACTTCTTTTTATGTGATGAGATCGATCGATGATACCTTACAGTATGTAAATCATAACGGTAATATGATCATCTTTAATAACCAGTTTAAATTGTTATGTACTAACAGGAATGCTTCTTGTTTGGTGAATCTTTTTACATGGCAGTTGAGTTGTGGTTAAACACTCATTAGTTGAATTACAATTTAAATATGTATTATGCTTTGCATTCGAATGTGCGATCTTGCTTAATCTTGATGAACGTCATTTTAGCTACCTCACGTCGCACAAACTCCCAATGTGCCGAAACCTTAACTGGTTTTTCGGATTTTTCCCCTTTTGTTTAGTTTGTTTTTATCCAATAAGGCTTTCGATGTTTCGGCAGATATTCAATACGCTATTTTCATCCAACTTGCTTAAGACAGTTAGCTTAGCGTCATATACCGGCGGTTTTTAGGAAAAGGTCCTATTTAGAAGACGCTATTCTAGACTACCTACCGGAACCGCTCAACCCGAAGCAAGCATAGGTATTTTCCTATCTCAATACACTTATCCACATGTAACAGTGATGCAACTGGCGCCCCTATTTTCGTATTCCTAAGGACGATAATAGCATTTACTCCCAACTAGAGCGAATAAGTCTTACACTCGTTACGCGACATGTATCGTACAAAGAATATCATGCGGGGAGATAGGGTTGTCCGATCACGCTCTCCGGACGCCCGAGCGTAACTGTAACTTGGTTTTTAACTTGGAAACATTTTAGTAACAGTTTTAGTAACAGTTTCTGAGACATTTCCGGACCCTCTGGGCCACCCCATGCTTCTCGATGCTGGGTAGACCTGGAGGATTTGCCCAGCAACCCAGCACAGCGTTCGCCCTATACGCTATTCCCCACAAAGAGCACGTTCGTTTACTTAACTCGGAAGCACTTACAGCATAGACTCCAGGTACTAGATCGTGGGGATTCCTCCCAGTTTGGACATCGCTGAATCATGGACTAATCTTTCCGTTCCTCTAGATTCAGATATGTCAATCACTACCTATTTTGACATGTCATCTCTTAGCCCGAAGCTAATAAGCAGGTATAGTAGCATAATCCCTAACTAATAGTAAGTAAGTACCTTACGCATGTAGTAATAGCAGGGAAACGAGTTCCGCTCATTACGGGTAGACAAAGGGTGGACACCTTAAGGCGTCTTATCTCTTCGTTGTTAGCTGCTACACAGCTTGAGGCTAGACCATGGCATCCTTCATCCCAATGATACCAAATGATATCACAACCCGGGGCGCGGGTTAGACTACTTCCTGTCTTTCAGCTGGACTTTCCCAACATATATGCGGGAACGTTGCGGGTAACCGTCGTATCTTGTGAGACATTTAGAAGATGTTGCCTAGAGAAACACATGTTGATATTTCATGCCAATCTCTCATGCCAGTACGAGAGGTTCATAACCTACATACAATAGATTTCGACTTTTACAATTTTCAAAATTTCCTTTGTCCAAACCCAACCAAGATGTCGACGACGTACATCCTAAGCTCTATTAACCAGAGCCGTGGATCGACCTATGATTTCTCATCAGAAGGTCCCCTAGCCGAGATCCAACCGTATAGACCCTCTATCGCAAATCTAATATACCCTCATCTTACATGGTCGACGCTCTGGTTTACGCTGCTATGTTTTTTCGTTGTATTAAACATCAAGAATATGCCATTTATGTGGCATGTAAGTCACTTCCAAACCATGTTTATCCAACCATGAAGCTAACATAATCTAAAGCTTCGACTCGTTAATGGTTTTCGCTTTATTCTACGAACACAGCGGCCAGCTGTACCGCTTACGCACACGCATATATTTCAACCTATCATCACATCTTCTACGGCACAGCTCATGGAGATTGATTTTAACATGCACAAATCTAATTCTTCATATTTCGCGGACGTTGATATCGCACGAACTCACCTAGTCTGCACATTATTCGCGAAGGGCATCGATCAGATGCGCGGTGGAACGGCTGCATATACTGGGTCTAAGAAGCCCGTTTTCGGCCTTGCGCTCGGCGCGGTATCGTGTAACTTTAAGCGCGAAGTTCGTCCATACGAAGAGTACGAAATGTGGTCTAAAATTCTAGCCTGGGACGAGAAATGGATCTACATCGTAACCCACTTCGTCCGTAAGGATGCCGCCAAACCAAAAAATTATTCACTATATCCCGAGCAGTCACTGAGCCAGAGCCGACGGAATAGCACTACAGAATCAGGCGTATCTTCCAACAGCAGCAACACGGATGATGAGGTCAAGCCAGACAAGCATATTTTCGCCACAGCTTTAAGCAAATGCGTCTTTAAGTCCGGCCGCAAGACTGTTTCACCGGAACTCATGCTACAGATGTCCGGGTTATTACCGGCGGGTACCTCTGGGGAGAAATCCTTCGACGAGGCCACAATAATGCAGGGCATTGAGGCGCAGAGGCAAAAGGGGCTTGAGACAGCACAACTTCTCGCCGGCCAAACCCAACAGAACCTCGAGGCCGAGTTCGCGGGCGCGGACTGCGAGGCCTTGGGAAGACACACGGACGGTGCAGGCATTGTTGGAGTAGTCAACACTCTGATGCAACTCGCGCGTTTGAAAAAGACGCAATTATTATGATCATCACTTACCTATCATCTTTCCTTTGTCATCAACAGTAATTACAGTGGCGTTCTTGAGATACGTCAGTTGCATTCCGTCCATCTAGAGCGACAGCTTCATTATTATTGTACCATATCCCTAGCATACGGCACCCTACATACTCACATACATACATACCTTGCATTATGTGCAGTTTAAAGTATAATGAGCTAATATCATACATACATGTCAATGTAACATAAGCAACAAAACTTGGTCCCTTTGGAGCGATTGGTCATAGTAGTCACATATCTAGGGGTCACACATAAGAGCAGCGGTTACGCATTTGATAATCTTAATATATATCTTAATATATAATACATAATCTTAATACGAGATGACCCCCAACTCTATCTTGCAGTTGGAGAAGCTTGATTCGACCACACCTATCGCGTGCGCGCCTGGAAGTAAACAGGGCAAAGCACAGTGTTACGTTTGTAAGCATTTCGCAGCTATTCCCGGCTTCGGGGCGTCGAGGACGAATTTAACGGTAGCTCAAAACTTTTTTTTTCTTCCCTTGAAAGAGTAAGCGAGGGACGTAGTTTGGTGTAAAGATAGATAGGGTAGGCTTATGCTGGGAATACAAAGAAGCCTGAATGTTGGTGAGATAAGAAACAAGTTATTTTTTATTTTTAACTACCTAACCTATATATCTACCAACTAATAAATCTTAACTGCTGAAAGCTGTCAAAGCTATTAGCTTGTATCGATAGCAAACTTTTTCCATTAACTATGCTTTGTATAAACTATCAAGGCGTATCCCTACATATAAAGCCTAGTAAGTAAGTAGAATTTAATAGCCTAACAAAGCATCCCCAATATCCCGTAGTTCCAACGACCTTGCAGTAGGGGCAAACCCAACCCCGGTAACACTTTGTGAACCACGTCAACAGTAAACATTGGTGGAAGTATCTACGGTATTTTGTCTAACCGGATATGGGGTGAATTCGAAGTTAGGCATCGCACGAAAGGACGGAGACGAGCAGTACCGAGTACAATAGTCTCTTCTGGGCAAGCCACGTGGATGGTAGACATCATAGGTAACATCCAATTTGAGTAAGACCTGAGGCTCCATAAGACTCGACTCGACTCGGACGCTAGGGGACTTTTTACATCATGCAAATACCTAATTGTCTTTGGCTGTCTTACCCGGTAAGATTGGTTACGCTAGGTAGTCAGCACATCTTGGACTTCTACGCGAATATTACACGTCGGTTGCGCAATTCCGGTAACGCGGGTGTGCTGTAGTGCCGTTAGCTGACGCATGTATTGGATACTTGTGCTAGGCATCTAGGTACTTTAGCTATATACGAGTGCTACGAAGTACTAAAACGGGAAGAAGGTAAAAAAAGACTACCTAAAGATTAAACTACATACATAATACATAATATACTACCTATGTTAGGTAGGTAGGTAGGTAGGTATGTTAGGTACCTACCTAGGTAAGCAAGACTAAGGGATAACAGCGTTCATTTGAGCGGTACGGATACTAGTCCCGGGCTTCGGTGGCTGCAGCCCAGCAGCCGTGGCTTCGGCCCACATCCGTCACGTATCCACTTTACTAAATTCCAAGACGGCGGGCCGCAGATCTCTTCCCCTTTCAACCTTCGATTCATGAATAGCGTTCTCTCCTTGTCTCTTCTGTGGTATCTCTACTCGATGCTGTCTCGCCCTTGATTCCCCTCCACGGACTAAATCCTCTAAAGGCTTCTTGGCTACTCTTAAGCTTCATAGCTTAGACCGGGCCTTTTTCAGCTCGTATCCACCCCGTCCGCAGGATCGACATCGCTGCGCTCCAGCGCCAACTCAGCAACGCTATTGATGTCTTGAGTCTTACCAGCTTTCTTTTCGCTTCCTATGCTTTTGCTATTGGTCCAAGCGCCGCTAAGCTTCCGTTTTAACGTTAATAATGATCGCCGACCTTACATAGTACACATGGAGCTTGCTTGTCATGCATTGCTATTACTTGCTCATGCTTTCTTCTTTGTTTTGTGATCCTCTATCGTAGGTCGTTTTACTACTCATAACCCGGACATTCCAGCTTGTCCCATGTCGGCAAAGCGGCTTCGTCAAACGCTTTCCAATGGGAGAGTAGGCACCTAATTTGCCGGGATCGAAGCATCCAGAGCTAGCGCCACCTGCGGAAAAAACAAGGCAGCTCTCCCATCCGTAGGGGCTTGCTTGCGCAGCTGCGAGCTAAGGTCTGGGCACCATCGGCATTGGGGGAAATTGGCATAGGTCCCATACCCGCGGAAGAGGCGAACCGAGCAGGCGTGTAAGTGACGTCGTGCCTCCACGGTGAGTCGGTACCTATGTGACCGGGGTAACACGGTCTTCAACGCTCGTTTACATGTTTTCTTACTGTCTTCATTATCTTCGATCTGGATTTGGGTCCGAAGCTACCCTTGTTATCAAACGTTCCGAACCTGGAAATAATAGTAAATGCGCGATGGAGGAGGTCGGCAACCATCGTACCTCGCTGGACGACGATACTTCGTCAGTGTATCAGTCCGCAGCTTCTAACGATGGCAGGGTCAGCCTCTCCTCGACGCAATGGGATGGCGATGCTGAGTCTCATCTCCCTCCGCTTCGCCCGGCCTCTCCTTTCTGGCTCGCCGGCGAACTTCTCGACGGCGTTTCCAAGTTTAAATATTCTCACTCAAGAGACATTTCCACGGCCTCGAGCAAAACGCTGAACGGAGGCAGCGAGACGGACAGCCAACTTCACTTAGATCGGCAGACTACCTTGGCTGATCTCCTGATAGATTCGGCTCCTCATCTCCGACATCTATCGACTGTTAGGACAGATGACGCGAAATTCAGAATCGTCTCATCTAGGCCTAAGGAACGGCTCGTTACGCCCGTCGGAGAACAGAGGCACCCGGGCAAACCGGGGTTGCAATTTTGCAAGACTTTGCGTCCGTTTGAGCCGGAACCACAAGGAGACAGCGATGGGCGAAGCCAACGGTCTTCCGTCACCATAGCCGAAACCGCCGACCAGAACCAGTTCTTACAGGGAATACCTCTACTTCTACTCACCATTGGTCTCTCATTAGTCGTTTTCTTGATCTCTATAGATCGAACTATCATTACAACTGTAAGCAAACGTGGGACGCCTTCGAGATTGGGAATAGGAGACTAACGCGGCATATAGGCCATTCCTTTTATTACCGCCGAGTTCAAATCTACGGCGGACATTGGCTGGTATGGCTCATCATACCTCCTTACGGCATGCGCCTTTCAACCCGTCTTCGGACGCGTCTTCACTCTCTTTAACATCAAGTGGTCGTATCTTCTTTCTATGTTTGTTTTTGAAATAGGCTCTATCATTAGCGGCTTCGCGCCGTCTTCGGCAACATTAATTATCGGACGCGCGATCGCCGGGTTTGGCAGCGCAGGCATCTTAACCGGGAGCTTTGTAATAGTTGCTACGGCTGTACCTTTAACAGTTAGGCCGATATATACTGCGGTCGTTGGGTTAATGTAAGTGCTCTATAGCCCCTGAGTGCCAATCGCGGAAAGCTAACTTCGTAGGTTCGGTGTTGGCGCCACTGTTGGCCCTCTCATCGGAGGTGTATTTACGGATCTAGTCGTATGTATAGCCCCTAAGCCATTGAATTGAAGAATCAATAGACTGACATCGACGCAGACATGGCGATGGTGCTTCTGGATTAACCTTCCGGTTGGTGCAGTGACTATCATTGTGATGATACTTGTATATCACCCGCAACCGCGCACGGGGTCCAAGGAGAAAGTCACACAGCGCCTGATTAGCCTCGACCTGATCGGGAACGTAATTCTCTTGGGCGCCGCTGTGATGTTGTTCCTGGCTCTGGAATACACCCTTACAGGCGCCGACTGGGCAAGCGCTGAAGTCATCGGCCTGCTCTGCGGTGCCGGCGTGGCGGCGATCGTACTGGTTGGATGGCTCCGGTGGAAGAAAGACCGTGCTCTGATCCCGCCCGCAATTGCCAAGCAAAGGACCGTCGCCGCATCGTGCCTGATGGCATTTTTTACTTATGGCGCCTTGTTGGTGCACACATATTTCCTCCCGATCTGGTTCCAGGCCATCCTAGGCTACAGTGCCATTCAATCAGGCGTTGCCATGATCCCGTATTTTGTTGCAAACGCTTTGTTTTCCGTCTTCTCGGGCATCTTCGTGTCTGTCGTCGGCTACTACACACCACCGGCCATTCTCGGAAGTGCAATCGGTACTGTAGGCTGTGGTATCATTACGCTGTTCCACCCGAGTATGAGCACGGCAATGTGGATCGGATTCGAAATTCTCGCGTCGGCTGGATTCGGCATGTCCATTCAGCAGGGCTTTACGGCGGTGCAAACGGTGTTAGGACCGGAAGACTTGGCTGTCGGTACCGCAGCCGTCGTCGCGTCTCAATCGCTAGGTGGCGCCGTTTTTATATCGGTCGGCAATAGCGTGTTCCAGAACCGTCTTGCGGATCTCATCGAGAAGACAGATATTCCAGGTCTTGACGTCCGTGCTATCGTCGGCGCAGGGGCCATCGCCTTCCGAAAGGTCGTCCCGCCCGAGCAGCTTCCCGCCCTACTTAAATTGTACGACGAAGCACTACATACCGTCTTTCTCGTTGCAGTCCCGCTCGCCGGCTTGGCATTCTTGTCCTGCTGCGCTCTACAGTGGAAGTCCGTTAAGAAGCCAAGCAAGCCTGTGGCTGAGACGGAAAAGGTATAGATACAATAACTAGGCTATTACAAGTTCTTTTGTTATATTATGTTGTATTATGTTTTGGTATGATAGGTTAGGATAAGATAAGTAATGGGTCAAATTTGTATTAATACGGCGTATTAATGTTAAGGGGGAGCATACACGTGTAGTGTTTAATCTTCCGCGTTCAATGCATTGCCACGCTGCCACGAGCATAGCGCAATGCAACCCCTGGTCGGTTAGGATCATCAAGCAATACCAAGCCAGCAGGGCTGCCAGGGTCTGAAATCTGTTTGATGTTTGATGTTTTAGCATGTGGCTCTTGGATTAGGAGTAATAGGGCGAATCAACTTGGCTTCTACGTATATGATAGAATTAAAAGAATAGCTTTGTTAGTTGAGCTATACATACAAGCGATTGTTCTAAAGAAAGAAACCAATCATTCTTTGACTCGGTGGCATGATTATAATAGGTCTAGGTACATAAGATGCCATTTCGGAAAACTGGACATACGGAATCCTACAGGCAGAACAGGGTGGGCATCTCCGCAAACCCTGGTGATCTTATCTGTGTTTTGGGCAGCACATAGGCCGTGCTTCGTTGGACAGAAAAAACAAGACTTCTGGAAGAGGCACAAAAAAAAAAAAAAAAAAAACTTCCCCAAACCCACCGCTGTTCATTCATTCGTTCATTCATTTATTTGTTCATTCGTTTATTCGTTTATTACCAACTTTCCTTCTTGTCTTTTAAATCGCCGTCGCGGCTGGACCGAAGTTTCAACACGTTCGTTTAAGGGCTAGAGATAGGTAGCCACCAGCTATGGGGATTCAATGGTGGGATGATTTCGGCGACAAACATCCTAAAGTTCATGACACTTTGACCAACGCGGCATACGCCATAAGACCGTATCTGCCTCCAGTCAACTACATCACGCTGCACTATGCGTACTTCATCGGCACCACGATCGTGGCCACGCTCATCTTCTGGGGCGCCTCGGCTCCCAAGTACAGCGTCGGATGGTGGGACAGCATGTTCATGGTCATGTCGGCGCTGACTGCGTCCGGGCTTAATACCGTCAACGTCAGCCAGTTGACGACGTTTCAGCAGGTCGAGCTGTGCGTGCTGATGATGATTGGGAGCCAGGTGTTGATCTCGTACGTTACGATCGCGTTCCGGAAACATATCTTCGAGAAGCGGTTCGAGGATATCGTCAAGATGGAACGCGAGAAGAGGAAGAAGAAGGTGTCGGGAACGGGTGCTATCGTCGGAATGACGGGTGCTATGTTTGGCTTGCAGGTCATGTCGTCGTTTGGAAAGGGCCGTGCGGGAGAAAAGGCCCGGCCTACCAGCCATGTGAGGAACCTGTCTTCGTCCACTAGAAGACAGGTTCTTGCCGAGGAGGGAACTATTCCGGAAATCGACGTCGAAAACGCAAGGGGCCAGCAGCAGCAACACCACGTCGGCTTCCTCGAGCCCGTCCAGGAGGGCAAATCCCTCGAAGGAGGCCACTCGGCGACAACCGCGCACTCCATCTACCAGACGCAATCTCATCAGAGCGGAGCGACGAGACGACGATCTGGAACGGTGGAATCGAAGACGGCGTTCGAGGGGTTCAACGTGCAGACATTCCTAACGGAGCAGAAGCGCAATATCGGGAGGAACGGGCAGTTCTTCAATTTATCGGAGGATCAACGAGAGTACCTCGGCGGCGTCGAGTATCGCTCGCTCAAATTCCTGTCCGTCTTCGTCCTCGTCTACTTCGTGCTCTGCCAGTTCTTCGGTGCCATCGCTCTCGGCGCCTGGATGTCTGTCTACGCGGTCGACACCGCCGCCGTCAACGCCCAGAATCCGTGGTGGGCGGGCATCTTCCTGGCCATATCCTCGTACAACAACGCCGGCTTCACGCTCCTGGACGCGGGCTTCATACCCTTCCAGTCTTCGTATTTCCTGCTCGTCGTCGTCACGCTGCTGTCGCTCGCGGGCCCGGCGGCTTTCCCGGTTTTCATGCGGTTTATAATCTGGAGCATGTCGACTCTCCTGAATCTTCTTTCTAAGGATAAGGAGTACGGCGTCTGGAAAGAGGGTTTCGACTTCATCTTGAAGTTCCCCCGTCGCGTGTATACCAGTTTGTTTCCGGCCAAGGATACGTGGATGTTTGCGGCTACGTTTGGAGCGTTCGTGATAGTGGATTGGGTCTTGATTCTGCTTCTTAGCATTGGAAACCCGACCATGGATGCTATTCCCATCGGCCAGCGCATTTTCGACGCGCTCTTCCAGGGATTCTGTAAGTTCCCTTATGATAATAACACTTGATACTTTAGAAAAGGATACCGAGCTAACAAGTTGAACAGCGATCCCTTCAGGAGGATATGCTATAGTATCACCTTCAGCCATGTATTTCGACATTCTAGTACTTTGGCTCGTCGTGTACTATACAGCGGCCTACCCTCACATCATCACCATGCGAAACTCCAACGTCTACGAAGAGCGATCGTTGGGTATCTACGAAGGCGACCAGCCTGAAGAGGAACAACTCCACTCCGCAAGCAGCAGTATCGTCGAGGAAGATGCCGCCAATATCCTAGACGAAACCGGACTCCAGCCAGCCACGACCAACAACAACAAAAACTGGGACGCGGTCTCGCGAGCTCCGACCGCTAAGTCCGTTAAGATGCTCGTTTCCGTCGGTCGACGCGGCACGGCATTCGTAGGCCGCCAACTCCAGCGTCGCATGACGGCCTTCCAAGGTGTCGGCGTCGCCGCACCCGCGCCCGCGCCAGCGATCAAGCCGCTCAGCCGCGCCAAAA
The DNA here is from genome assembly GCF_022497035.1 of Daldinia vernicosa. Lineage (NCBI taxonomy): Eukaryota > Fungi > Ascomycota > Sordariomycetes > Xylariales > Hypoxylaceae > Daldinia > Daldinia vernicosa. The sequence goes on from NW_025953935.1 coordinate 543,818, forward strand.
CCATCGACTTCGGGCGAGCTTCGGTGCACTCTCTTCACAACCACCCGCCCGCCGGTCCCCCCAGCTTAGTCTCGCAGCAGGTGCGCGGCCAGCTCAGCCACGACGTATGGTGGATCGCGCTGATGCTCTTCTTCATCACGCTCATCGAGACGAGCCACTCGCTCGCGGACCCGGTCTCGTACAGCGTCTTCAACATCCTATTCGAGATCGTCTCGGGCTACACGAACATCGGCATTAGCATCGGCCTGCCCGACCAGAGCTACAGCTTGAGCGGGGGCATGCACACGGGAAGCAAGATCATCATGATCTTGGTCATGCTGAGAGGTCGGCACAGAGGCCTGCCTGTCGCGCTGGACAGGGCTATCCGGTTGCCGGGGAAGAAGCTTGCCGAGTACGAGGAGGAGGACGCTGAGATTCGGAGCATGTCTGCTTTCTCGCGTTGAGCTTTGGCGCCAGCCGTGATTGTTTTGAGTACGAATGATGATGCCGTGAGCATACTTCGTAGTTAAACCAGGTGCTTTGACATTTAACACTCACCACTAAATACTTTACGTTTTTTCCTTTGTCATATTCTTCTCTCCCCCCCCTTTTTAGATTCTTTTTTATTCTTCTTTTTATTTTTTGTTATTAGGATATCAACGCGATTAGACGGAGTAATAGAGGCAAGTATTGCGGTTCAAGGGCCAGAAAACACATTTGGACTTTGACTTGGTGGCTATTTTCAAGATTAATCAGGCGTTATAAGCGAGCGGGCAGTACATACACACACACACATGGTCACGAAATACAGAAGTTATTGAATTCTTCAGAGGCTCGCCTTAGTCATAGTTAGTATGTGTGATAACAAGATTTTATCATGCGTAAGACATGGAGCCATAGTCTTATTAGGCTTTACTACTACTACGAGAATGAAAAGATATTTTCTCGTATCATCTTAGTATGACGGCGTTCTTGATACTCAGGTGCTTGCTTTTCCTGTTAGAATCGGCTGTGATTATTTACCCAAAAATCTACCTAATTGGATTTTCGTGCGCAGATTTCTGCACGCCCAGACGAGACCTGCTACTTCGAGCTATGTGACTTGGTAACGTTATTCGGCTTTTGCCAACACTTTGCTGAGAAACTAGAGTGGTCTGCGGAGAGGTCTTGCTGATCGCTTTGAAATACTTCAGCGAGAAATCAGGAAACACCCCGGGTTTGCGTGGACGGAGACACTAACGATCTGCTTTCGTTCGAAATACATTCAAAATAGATTCACTCTTGAAACGACGAATGAACAAAGCTGGTGGCAAACCAATTCTGGAATATCTCGTCAGATGGAAAGGATAATTTTCCCAATTCAACTTCATATCTCAGATCAATTAAGTCCTACCATTAGCCCGGAAGGAAGTGCACGACGACGAAGCTATTGAAGAAGCCGTGCTGAAGACAACTTGGAGAGATGAGCTGGTCGAAGTCGAGTTGAATGGGCGGTCATTGGATTTCAAACATTTAACCATTGCGGGAGTTAAGTAATAGTAAGGGGTATATCGAAAGGGGTATCCGCTTGAAATATTATATCCCTAATGCTTCTATAACTAACTACGATTCTATTCAGATTTTTATAAGGAGTTATGAAGTAGTATCGACGTCTATGGTCTATTTATTGGCTGTATATTTGAATGAATATTTACGACCCTGATGCTTAAAGCTCCAAGCAGATTGAATATTAACTACAGCCAGTGTTAAGCATTATATGAAGCGGTTTTAACCCTGAGTAGTAAGCTACTATTTTCTACTCACCTACATTGTCTTCTTGAATATATGGGGGTATATGGTCGTGACAAGAAGTCCTCGTTTAGCCTTGATGGGCTATTCACTTTAGATATAAGCTTAAAGATACCCTCCATCAGAGCTTTATCCCAAAGAAGCGTGTTCCACCCACGTTTCTCAAGTTGATTCGATAATGGCGACAGAACTGAGTATCTTGACTTTACATCCCTTCTCTTAGAGCCGCACGTTAAAAAACGAAAACAGAATTGAGTATATATTTATAGACTATAATGAAGACTATAATTTATGGTATCGCCATATTCATCCAAGTTGAATAGTTAGATGGGACTATAAATGGCAACACTAAAGAGACTGGTGAGATATAGACATAGGTGGCTATGAACTGGGAAGGTCACAGTTTTGAGTGAAACATATAATTTAAAGATTTAAGATAATAGGGTATAACCTTGGGAGACAAGTTCTACTAGTCGAAAAGTTGTCGAGCGTCATTATAGCTTGAACTCCTTGGTGGTGCTTGTTTGATTGTTTGCTTAATTCTTAACTACGCTATAATGATTGAAGATTGAGGGAATCATAGCGCGTTTGGAATAGCAGTTCACATATGCAATTCTGCGAGTTTTGATACCGCGGAACAGGAATAATATGACCTTCACAACTTGCATATCTTACCTACGTCATTCTAGACGTACTGACGTACACTTGAGCTTTCCGATTAAGGCTCCTGGGCGCTCACTGCCAGGAACGCGGGGCAGCGGGGTAGGTACTATCTGCCCGCTGTTGATCAACAGGTACCTGTCCAGACCTATTCGATTTCCCCTTGTCCTTATTTTACTTTTTATCGTGAATGTAGAGATCTAAGCGACGCATTGTCTTCAAGGCCAGGCTCTTCTCTTTTATAGACTATAAATAGTTCTACCCTCGAAAATGAAGCTGAAAGGGACTCGAGATGCTAGTCATGCAGACAGTTGGTACGATGGGGATCCCGATAGCTTGTCTAGCCAGCTCGACAACTTTCTCAACGATGTCCCAAGCTCCATCGATGACAACGGCCTCCCGATTCCCGGAGCCAAAATCGTGATTGCACCGTAGGTTCCTTTCCTCTTCTATCCCCTAGTTAATTATACATTTCCGTTGTTCCTGCGGAATTCCTAACTTCTAGCTTGCACAAAGACATGCAGGCTATTCGTACTCAGGACCCTGCGCAGCTTGGGCGTATAAGTGTCTCGACCTCACTAAAGCCAAACGAGTCTTTGTCCTCGGACCTTCTCATACGTATTACCTCCGCGGATGCGCCCTAACCAAGTTTGCCAAGTACGAGACACCCTTTGGCGACTTAACTGTCGATGAGGATGTAGTCCAACAGCTTCGCGACACGGGCAAATTCCAAGATATCCCCAGCAGAGGTGATGTGGACGAGCATTCGCTAGAGATGCATCTCCCGTTTCTCTACAAACGGCTCACTCAGACCTTCTCGTCCGAGGCCGAGTATCCTACTATCGTACCAATCCTCATTGGAGACAATAACGGCGCCGAGGAGAAAGAGTTCGGCAAGCTGTTAGCGCCGTACCTACAAGACCCAGATAACGCATTTATCGTGAGCTCTGACTTCTGTCACTGGGGTTCGAGATTCAGTTACACGGCTTATGCGCCGGAGGGCAAGGTCGACCAACTACAGTCTCTAAGCCGAAAGACGCCTAAGCCAACAAACCCACCTATACATGAAAGCATTAAGCAGGTTGACCACCTGGCCATGGACGCCGTTGCGTCGGGAGACCACAACAAATTCGTTGACAACCTCAGGCACACCAAGAATACCGTCTGCGGACGTCACCCTATCGGCGTTGTGATGGCGGCCCTGGAGGAGCTAGCAAAAGACAAACCGGACCCCGATAAGTATCGATTCAAGTTCGTACAGTACCAACGCAGCAGCTTGGTCGAGGATGTCACAGACTCGAGCGTGAGCTACGCATCTGCGTACGCGATTGTCTAAGGGGGGTAATAGATGGGGACTTGGGGATGAGGAGTTAGTAATAGATGAGCTCGCGCTCCGAAGTTGATAGATGTACTAATTACTACTGAATTCATGAAATGGATAGCTTATGATACGATACGATTCTTGCCTAAATTAGAAGCTGATGCTTAGAAGCTGATGCTCGGATTTATTCCTAGGTATCTATCTGTTATGTTATAACATGTTGTCATTGCTTTACGCTTTTGATATTAGAATATTAACACATGTCTCAGGAGAGTGATAGGATAGCCGTCATGTACATGCTTAAAAAGCTAGGGAGGCTAATGTCTTGATGAATAGGTCATCTTGAGATTCAAAGTTTGATCTCTCTTATCTGATGATTTCGACTCGATGCCCCAAATATTCCGAGTTTCACTACAGCGATCCACGGCACTTTCTCTAGACTGACAACGATCCAGTCTTCGGAAATAGTTGATCCTGACGATGAATATCCTGGAACTGCCCGTAACATTATAGTGGTGGATGGTATTATTGGAATACATATATAATGAATTACTAAGCCGCGAGAGATGTGATAATTGGTAATATACTAAAAAGTTCTACGATATAGGTTGGATGAGCTCAAAATTGGATGTATACGCTTAGTTGGCATCTCACCACAACTGGACTCCATAATGGCGAGATTTTGACGATGACGAGTCGCCGTGGCTTCTAGTGGCGGTCTGATACGAGCCATTATACTGGAATACGATTAAACCTTGTTGTTACATACGAGATCTCGGATTTGTGATCATTCAGGTTGGAGTACAGATGCGAGCTGCCGTTAAATGGTTGCCTAACTAGAGATTCAAGCTTAACATTATGCTGAGTTCGGTTACGTGTGACCTGCGTGGCTGATGTCAATAGAGCTAATTGGTCCTAATGGTCGGACTCGGATAGGTTCAAAGACGACATTCGGACTGGAGACTGGAGACTGGAGAACATCTGGGGTGTTTTCTTAGCGTAAGTGGTAGCTTGGCATTGATCGACGTGAAGAATTGAAACGGATACCTACTGTTGAATGGCTAGAGATCTGTTGGTTGACAGGGGCCGATCCGAGAGGTGATCCTGTAACTCGAGCTAGGTTAGGTACATATGTACAGTCAGACCTCGATATAACGAATTAAATTTTTCATGGTTTTGGATTCGCTATATCGAGGATTCGTTATATAGTAGGTAAGTGCACAGGCCACATTATTACCTAAAATGGTAAGGGGCACCTTGAAGTCTTAAGCTTAAACCGATTTTAGCGAAATTCAACGAAATATTTCCGAAAACGGCTTAGTGCTTACCTAAAAAAGGTTAAAAGTTTACCTTTATACAACGAATTACGTGATGACAAATCAAAAAATTTAACGAATTCGTTATATAAAAAAATTCGTTATTTTACATATAAATTTCAAAAATTTCTAAAATGAATTCGCTAAAGCGAGGATTCGTTATATTGTAGATTCGCTATAGACAGGTCTGACTGTAGTAATAGTAACGAGGAATTCTTATCGATCGGGTGGCTCAGCCTGACGCAAGTGTTTTGTTTTATACCTAACTAGTGGTGCTTTAAGAACTCTCCTGAGGCTATGTCAAACCTCATCGTATACTTCGTACTATGTACCTAAAGTTGGTTGTTCAGCCTCAAGGAGACTGGATTTGGGACGGCTGTGCTGGGGAGTTAGTGCGATTACCCCAGCCGGCAATTTTTAGATTACCTGTTAGGTATTTATATGGAAAAGGGGAAAGATATAGCGGTGATCGAATGCTGTTAGTTAGGTATAAGCTGATTCTGCGGCTATTAGTCCTTAGCTAAAGCGAGCTTCGCGTGAGACTTTTGAGAATATCCTATCGCATTCTCCACAAGTGAAGATCTTGATAAAAGGGATAAGATTTTATATGGCATGGATATGATCATATGAAATGGTACGTTTATACTAAGACGAAATGTTAGAGGATTAAAAACCAAACTAGGAAAATTGTAAAGTTGATCACTGCCACCACCTTACCCTTAAGCGGTAGGGCTACCTGGATGCTTAGGACGCAGGCTAAGAATAATGTTATGTACCCTGCCACTCAATCTTACATGCAGATGAGAATTCACTAGCTACTTCAATTCTAGTCAATTTTGAAGAGTCCAAGTTTGCATTCTGCATTAAGGTTAGACCGATAATTGATCCCATAGCTGCCGCAGCTAGTGAATTTACGCATGCAAAAATCGGCAGGCGATTCTCGCATCTGATACAAGGTTAGAGATTCAGGCGATGCAGAGCCAATAATATTTGAGGTGGATCATTTATAGGAGACAGGCCAGGTACCTAAGTGTTAGTGTACTGGGTCTCTATAATTGGGCTAGACGATACGATGCATAGGCCTTGTATATTGCCTAGAAGAGTGTTAGTACCACTTTTAGGACTCCACCCGTCCGGGCTAGTTCCATCCATTCAAACCCTTTTTTTGGCTTCAGCTTGTCAGCTTGGCTCCTCTTTGCAACAACAAATAAACCAACTGTCCAGAACATCTTTCTTTCCTGTCAGTATCGTTGCGATTCTTATTTTTTGTAAACTTTAATTCTTTCCTCCATCTATTTTTCCATAAACCATAAATTAGAGAACCCGAATATTGATAAGCCTCTCGAATTAGTGCAAACAAACGAGACGTCAGACGAGATCCATCTTGAAAGTACCTAATTTATCCTAGCCGAGTCTGCTCCCTAGCAGACAAAGCCGCCGAAGCGCCATGAGTGTAAGAAATCTACCCCTTGAGTGTTTCAATCGATCCACCCAATTTAGAATACAGAATACCACACGCATTTCCTATCCTTTTGTAAACCTACTATTTTTATTTTCATCCATTGTTTCTTCAAAACTTCAAACTTCACAGAACTGGTATTCTGGGATAAATAATCACTAACATCATGGCACAGTACGGGTTTGTTATACCATTTTTTCGAATCGTAAAACACAATTGCGATAAAAGCGCCGTTTAAGCGACTAACACTTTCATTAATCTAGATACGGTGGGCAGCAGAACCCCTTTGACGAGCGGAATAGCGCTGTCAATAACGGCTACGGACAACAAGAGTACGGAGATGAATATGGCTGTACGTTTTCAAATACGATATGCGACGCCCTATATCATCACGCTAATGAAATATAGCAAATGTCGAGATGGCTTCGCTCACCCAAAACCAAGGCGGCTTTGGAGGTGGAAATGCGAACTCTATCCTGGGCGAGGTCACGGAAATCAACCGCGGGATCGATATGATTGACCGAAATCTTGACCAACTTAAGATGCTTCAACAAAGAGCCCTCGACGACGCCGACGCTTCCGCTTCCAGCAACACCAATCGCCAACTAGATGCCCTCAGCTCCGAGACTATGGCCCATTATAGATCGCTCACCGACCGCGTCCGACAATTAAAGAGCAACCCTGAGAGCCAGCAGAAGTTTGCTCAACAAGTTCGACGCGTCGACAGCCGATTAAAGGATGCGATTAGGGCCTACCAGGGTGTCGAGTCGGCGTTCCGCAAGAAGACCCAAGAACAGATGGCGCGACAATACCGCATCGTACGACCCGATGCCGACGAGGAAGAGGTGCGAGCTGCCGTTGAGGATCAAACTGGTGGTCAGGTTTTCCAGCAAGCATTAATGCAGAGCAACCGTCGTGGTCAAGCCCAAGCTGTTCTGAGCGCTGTGCAGGATCGTCATGCACAATTAAAGAAGATCGAGCAGCAGATGATCGAATTAGCGCAGCTGTTCCAAGATATGGATACGCTCATTATTCAACAAGAAGTCGCTATTGCCAACATTGAGCAAAAGGCTGAAGAAACAGTTGAGAATCTCGACAAAGGTAATCAAGAAGTGGGTGTAGCTGTCAACACTGCTAGGGCGACACGAAAGAAGAAGTGGATTTGCTTGGGTATTGTCGGTATGTGTCTACCCTCGCTTCTTTTACTAATGTGTATGGGGAATTGACGTTTTTATCTAGTTGCTATTATTGCCGTTATCGTCATCATCGTCGCGGTATATGTATCGGTTACAAATGCGGCGAAAAACACGGCTACCAAGCGCGACATCATACAACCAAACATCCGGTCATGGTTCGAAAACGTGGCTGTTCCCCAACTTCTTAGCGAAAGAGCCCATCCAAGGGCATTTATCGCTAGCGGTGGGCATTCGGGCGCGTAATACAGGATTGCTACTTATTCTTTCCTTATAATCGAGCTTCATCGCAGTCTAATCTACTTAGAAAGAAAGTACAAGTAGGACAGGCGGATGTGCTCATTCCCCACTACTCATCACACCTACTATTCACGAACTTTGGCACGCAATCTCCTTCGTGTTCGCTTCGTATATTATACCTCCCCGTCGTCATTATACATATTTAACTCGGATACCTTTTTGCGTGGTAATTTGAAGCCGAACCGCTTGATTCGTCAGCTGGAAGTCAGACTCGATATTGGATTCCAATGGACGGAAAGCGAAGGTTGGCTACCTACCGATAGAAGGGGCGGATTGTCTCTGGTAGCTTTCTGGCTACCTGGTCCTAGGAGAAAATCAATCCTTTGTGTACTCGGTCTTATTTGTAAGCAGGCTTGGAGAAGAGGAGTTGCTCGCATTTCCCGGCGTTTGGACTCACTACGCAGAATTTTATTGAGTGCTGTTTCATTGGACTGCAACTTGCATTAATGCTGAGTGTGTGTATTGTTGTCTGTTGTTTGCGTACTTGAATTGGTGTGATAATGTTGTGGAACTATTAGTGAAGGCATACGTACTGGAGTATTTAACACTGGGCGACACGTAAGTACATAATCGAATCAGGTGTTGGTGTTAATTAGTCTCTATTTTGGGGTATGTCTCAGGGGGTTGTTCTTGGGTATATGCATATAACCGCAGACTAGGTATCACCAAATATGAATTTAAGCACCTGATATCCCTTCACATGCGTCCTTGGTTTAAGCGTCAGACCCATTTTCGGCCCAATTAAAATAAAGTTACCGGGTAAAAGTCAGGAGCATCGCATCCTGGCAGTAGCAAGCTGCATGCTGCATGCCGCATGCCGCGAACCGCGACCGCTCCATATTTGAGATGCTTTTGACCTTCATCATAACCTTCATCATACACAGGTACCATTTATGAGTTTCGACAATACTCAATAGACTCAGTTTTATGCAGGAGATACTGGCGGTTAATAGAATGTTTGCGAAACATTGAATAAAGAGTATAAAGGTCACCTTTAAAATTATCATCTACATAGCAACCAAGCACTTTTGTTGTAGACCTCCCTTGTTCTTTCAGCTTGTCGGAAACCTCCAAAATGTCCAGGTCTGTCGACGGGGAACCTCAAAAGAGATAGCATACCCATTACCCATTACCCATTACCCATTAAACCCTTGGGAGTGTTCTTTGGTATGCGAGAAGACATATTGATAAGGCTGATGCCATGGGCACGATGAAGGACAATAGTGGTGGTGATTCGTTTGCCATCTACCAAAGCCGATTACCGACGGCAAGGTCTTCACATAGCCGTGGTAGTTACGAGGTCGGCGAATCTAGCGCTGCTGCAAGCCTTAACGAGCCTTCAACAGGTACAACCACCCTATCCTATTCTTCTCGCATAGACCCCGACGAATCGAACTCGAGCCCCCATGCGCCGGACCAGGGAGGTAAGGACCTGAATCATGAGGTGCATAGACGGCGCCGGTCACATAAACCCCGATCGAGTGGAGGCTTTCTCCTTGCCAATCCCCTTATCAACGAACCGCCTAAACCAAGGTCGACGAGTCGGGATGATGGTCATAGGCGATCACGTTTACCGGTAGACAGCCGCAAGGGAAAGGGGTCTCTTGCTGTGCCGGATAAGTTGAATGCAACGGGTGCCCCTCGGATGGGGCTGGGTATTGATGGGCAGGAAATGAGGAGGTCGAGCGATGGCCAAACACAGCGAACAATAAGTCCGATCCCTGATGAAGAGGAGAGACGGCATAGCCATGGTGGACGAGGAATCTCAAGGATCCCAACTCCAACTCCGCGACCAAGTACGGCCCCCCTTGATGTTGATTCCACTCAGATTGTGAACATGGCTCTCAACCTGAGTGAATCGAGGCGTATGGCAGAAAGGAGAAATATGTCGACTCCTATCCCTCCCCGACTTGCTCAAGTTCCTGACAGTCTGGCTGGGGGTGGTCTTAAGCAGCACTTACAGCAACAGAGAAGGACTTCTCGTAATATTTCACCAAGACCCGAGAAAGCTCTGTCTCCGAGGATCATGTCGGCATCGACAATGGCTAGCCCATTGCAGTCTTTCGATCCTGATGGTAGCTATCAGTACCATTTCTCGTCTTCAACTCTTAATCGGGCTCAGAAGGCGAAGGAATACCTTGAATTGATGGCTCAATACAGAAGGCTACTACAATTTCTCCCACCACTACTTAAACAGGACGTCCGCTCCCGACCTTCATCTTCTAACCTTTCAACGCCCTCCGCATCTCTTGGATCACCCTTGAACCCTCTTACTGGCGCACCGCAAGTCTCACTGGGTCGGGCTTACAATCCCCTTCAATACATTCGGAACCGGAAGGTCCGAGCCCGGGAACGCAAAGCCATTGATGGAGAGGCGCAAGGCTTCTCGGATACTTCAAGGGTGACGGATTGGATTGACGAGGCGGCAACATCTGCAGCGACGTCAGCCCTATCACTTGGGTCTTCTTCATTGCCTCATTTTCCGGGAGCACACGAACGTCCTGATCAAGACCTCCCCCCTTCTAATATTCCGAGACCGATCTCGACAATAGCGAAACCTAAGCGGCTAAGAATCGATTGGACCATCGATCCCGCAGATATGCTTGCGGATGCCTATTGGCTAGAACAGGGAGATAACAAATATCTCATTGAAGACCGTCACTATTCCAAGATCTTCTCGCAAAAGCCGGAAACCCAGGTCCCGATATCCTACCAGGCAAACGAACCTATTACGTCTATTCTTTCCATACCTTCTATTAAGGAAGGCGACGTGGGTGATGCCACTGCTGCTTCAGAGACAGACCATACGAGTCCAACTAAGGTGGAGTTCGAGATGCCTTCTTTAAGCGCACGGGAGCGTGCCCGTCAAAAGCTTCAAGATCTAAGGGGAATGCACCACAAACCGAATAATGCCTCCCATAGCCATGACTTCTTACGATTTAGGAAGGGTTCATTGTCAGATACGTCGGATAGTGAGAGTGACCGCAAGAGACGAAACCGTACCGGTACTATTAGTGCTAACGGCACGGATCTACTGGAAAAACAGATGATGGAGATGCTGGCGAAAGAAGTTGATGAGGAGCAGAAAACCTCGGACGAGCCTGATATTGGGCGCCTCAAGCAACTGCCCGCAAATATGGTGATGTCTGAGAAGACTTCCCATACTCCGGAGCAGATGCGTAGTAGTAAGGATTCACGAGTTGAGGTCATTGATAATTATGATAAAGTCGGCCGTGGAAGAGTATTACAAGGGTCTCCTGCAGGGTCGGGGCGTGCCAGTCTTGAGGTCCCTGGTCAGAATTATAGGCTATCGGTGGAGTTGGACTCTTCTCGACCAGCGTCGCCAGAGACAAGATCACGAGGCCGTAATATTTATATGCCAACCATTGGCATGGATATTTCCCCGCCTGATAGCCGACCGGGGTCTCCCAGCCGAAAGCCTTTCTCAAGGGTTAAGAGTATCTTCCGCGATCGTAGTAAGGAGCGAGAACGTGGTGCTGATAATTTGGTCCGCGATAAAGGTGACAAGGTGGATAGTCCTACCGAGCAGCCTGAGCTACTAAGTCCCTCTACTGGGACTACGGAGCGATTTGGTTCGCCTGATCGGCGTAGGTCTAAGAGCCTCACACGCAAGCTCAATCCGCGAAATACCAACGAGAGCCACAAATCACACCGTAGCATGGGAAGTATTAAAATAAAACCCGATGAGCAGGTTGGTCTTCGAACTATTTTTAAAGGAGGCGCCAAATTAGATGGCATGATACGTGGTGGCGTTTCTAAAGTCACTGACTTCTTATGGAAGAAAGATTCTGACACTGAGGATTCTTCGTCATCTTCGTCGAGCGAAGACTCGGAGGATGATTCTAAGAGAGGTAGACTTAGGAATTCGTTTGCCTTGTCTCGTAGCAACTCGCGACGTCGGGATGAGAGCAACCGTCGGAAGAACTACCTGGACGTTATGCCTCCATTCAAATCGGCGTCAGTATCCCTCGATAAGCCGATCTCTGGAGAGCTGGAACCCCTTGCTCTAACGCACACTACTTCACCACCTCCTAGATCGCCTAGGTTTGACCGACTGAAACCGCCTCGTATCGATATCCGCAAGGCTTCGCCTCCGTCGGAACTGGAACACACCAAGCCTCATCTGCTCCGCGACTCAGATGTCTCCGATACGGAATCACGCCCACGCGACTCGATCGATAAGCCGCGGGACAGCTTAATAGACTTGGCTGATATGCCCTCTCTCCCAGCTTCGCAGAACCGATACCGACCCCGCCTCGGTTCTCGGACGTTTTCGGAGAGTGCTCGCCACTGGTCAATCTCGAACGGTAGCCAGACACCCCAAGGCACACAGATTTCTAGGCGCGAGATTGCACGTATCCGCGCGCTAATCCTGTGTTCCGGTATTAAGGCGATGGAAATTTCGCGGCGTGCGCACGAGCAATACATGCTTTCTACGCTCGACGACAATGCCGCCGGGTTGCCGTGGGCAGGTATCCGCCAGTTCCTACCGGACAAATCAGCCAGCGTCGTTGTGTCGGAGGCGCAACTATACCCGGCTACAGCGCAGATACTCTCGGAGAGCATCGCCCGCTCGATCCAGGCCTCGGAGACTAGCAGAGCGCGGTTTGCGGGCGAGACCGTACCGGCGCTGTACCGGCGCGTGGATGTCTTACATGACCGCGTAGGCGGCGACTTGATGGAGATGACGCGACGTGCCGCGGACGAAGCGGACGAGGTGAACCGCGACCTGGTGGATGCACAACGACTCAAGGCGAAGCGTGTGACGGACACTATGGATAAGATGCTGCGGCGTCGAAGACGTCGGTTCCGGTGGGCTCGCCGCGCGGGTTGGCTCGCCGTCGAATGGGTGCTCGTCGGGTTCATGTGGTACGTCTGGTTCGTAGTCATGCTTGCTCGTATAGTACTAGGCGTGGGGAAGGGCATCGTAGGTGTCGTGAGGTGGCTGCTCTGGCTATAGCCTCGAGGGAAGAAATATCCAGATGACAAGATACCGCGTTATTCTTTGGTCTCATGCGTTGAGCACCGAGTATAGGAGGATTTTGCTTGGACGATAATCTTTTGGTAATGATACCCCTGTGGTTGCGTTGCGTTGCGTTTTCTTTTTCTCCTTCTGTCTAGCTCCCCTTTTCTCTTATGACTCTTTATTACTACTTACTACTTACTACTTACTACACTACTATCGACTTAGCCCACACGGGCGACTTTTTCTCTTTACCTACCTACCTACCTATTCTATGTATCTCATGTAAAATATACATGCTCGACTGTTATCAGTACTGCCTACCTACCTACCTACGTTTCTTTCCTTAGTGTCTGCGTTTCTTTTTAGCATGGTTTGTTTGTTTTAGTCTTTGAAGTAGAGAGCAGAGCAGAGCCGAGCGTGCCTGCGAGAAAGAAGAGAAGACAAGAGAGGAGAGGAGAGGTATGCTGTGTTGTGTCGTGCGTGGAGGAAGAATCACAGTTGCGCGGCGTGGATGGAGTCGGCATGAACTCGGAGTACTTCTAATAATTGCCTATGTATGCATTGCGCGGATTGGAAAAAATGGGATCAGAACACTGGTTATACGTACGTGTACGATATACGCGTTTCTATTACCGGGTGTTTTTTTTTTTTTTTTTTCAGCTGTAGGATTGTGTAATATGTAATAATGTTAAGTTTTCTGCTCATGGCTGCGTTTCTCTGTTTTTGAATTACGTGTTTGAGGCGCGTAGCTTAGGCGGAGATACCTCATGTAGGTGCACTTGGGCAGTAATATGTAGTGAAATAGGGGCAAGCTAGTTAGGTAGGTACGTAGGAGGTAGGTAGGTAAATGGCAGAATCGAGACTGGGGCTATACATATTACCATTAATGCTTTGCTTGCTGTACACTGATGACACCTCGGATGACAAACTACCAAATGCAAACAAACTCCAAACAAATATCTAAATACACGACATGCAGACAACAAGGTGAAGACAAATTATGCAATTATGCTAGAGCGTAATCTCGAATGGGCCAACCGGGTCGAAGGGACAATATAAAGTAAAAATACACGAAAGCCCCTCGGCAATTCCCTCCTTTTTCCAATTTACTCGATCCTCTTCTTGCCCTCTTCCGCGTTGAGATAGCGCGCGGTGCTTAATCCGCGCTCGTGTCGAGCCACGAACGGGCCGAGCAGCGCGTCGTTGTGGATCTTGGTGATGGTGTTCTGGTAGCCCTCGGTAGCCCAGGGTCGCGGGTTGAGTTTGGGCCAGTTGACCTGTAGTATTATTGTGTTAGTTAGGAACTTATCTATAATAAATACTGGTATTTATACAGACAGGATCGAGAGACGAAATAAAAGGAAGAGGGGAGAGGGAGAAGGGAACTTACGTAGAGCATCCCGTTATTAATAACAAAATTGAAACACCAGGCGGCGACCAACAACCAGAATAGGATGAAGAGCCTGATAGTCCAGACGGTTGAGCCCGGAAGGCGCCTTGTGAAGAGGCCTACGAAGACGAAAAATACGCTGAAGGCAAGAATGTAGGGGATGCTCTGGATGAGGATAGGTCTGCGGTCCGCAAATATAAACGAGGCGCCGATGTTAGCGGCAGCAGGCTCGTAGGCACCTAGGAATAGGTCGAAGGCATCCTGTCTAGGGCCGTCTCGGAAATTGTTTAGGTAGAATCTCGTAACGGCAATGTTGCCGTCTTGCAGAATACCTGCCTTTGTACGCTTTCCTGTGCGGGTGATATCCGTCTTCATAGCACCGGTGCCCGCGTACGATTTGGACACAGTGTCGGCGTTATCAGCCCATATGTTCCGGAAGAGGAATTCAAAAGCCGTGTCTGCGGTGGCGAAAGTCTCGCCTCGCTGGAGCAGACCAAGGTCGATGAACATGCGGTCTAGCGTCCATCGCGCCAGCATGCTCTGAACAACATTTGTGCGGTCTAGAGAGTCCATACAGTTGGTTCGAACGACGCTGGTCTGGAAGTTTCTAGTTTCGAGACCACCATTAGCGGGCATATCTACACCGCGGAAGTACTGTTGCTTTAGGAGAGCATCTTGAAGCTGCTCGACGAGTAGCATGGCCTTGTGCATCTGCATGCCCTTGGTCTCGTGGTGGTAGTCGAAGTAGACATAGTGCAGACGATCATATTCCTGTTTCGAGGAACTGGGCTCGATAATATGGAACTTCTCGTCAGTGATAGCGTCACCTTTGACCTTGTCTGTTGGTGACGAAACGAGCATCTGCACCATCTGTTCGTAGGCTTCCTTTATGCGCTTTTCGCGCCCACCCTGGTTGACTAGGTTTACTAAATAATTGTCTCCGTAAATCCGAATCTGCTCGTCGAAGTGCTTCTTGGCTGCTGGGAGGGCTGTTTCGATACCCCTGACCTGGAGCTTAGGGGTATATTTGAGCGCATTTATTTCAGCCCAATATACAGGCACGCTGCCTCGTGTTTGGACGTAAGATAATACCTGCGTCTCTGCCCCTTCCGAAGTACGGTATTTGCCGCTTTGCATATCGGTACTCCCAGCATATCCACCTAGACCTCGACCCGTATCATTCAAAACAACAATTTGTTCGGTTTCGTTGTAATTGGCGGCGTGTCCCTCCTCATCTAGACCTCGGGTGAAGTATCTGGTTCCGGCTCGGTGTCTTGCTTTACGAGTGATGAGAACAAGAGTCAGGGGTGTATTTTTGAATGTAGTCGGTCGGATCTCGAGGGTTCCCCATATAACTGGTAGGATATAAGGGTCAGCACCCGGTTGGGGTCCTGGTTGCGATCGGTTGCCAGTTCTACGGTAGTTGATGAGGTCTGATTGCACAAATCTATTCCAGAAGAAACGATCGTCGGCTCGCATCCAGAGTGGGCTCGAATTGTCCATAGTAGCTTGTCTCTGGAAACTGTTGGTGAGGTCGAGAGAATAGGAAAAGTACATGGGTCCTTTCATGATGTAAGTCTTGAGGAGTGATAGGAACTGGTCCTCATCAGGGTCGCGGATCTGTCGCTCGCGCATAGGGAGAAACTCGGTGGAGATAATCTTGTAAACCATATGGCCCTTAAGACGGCCCATGGGCTGGCTCTTTGTGATGACGATAACATACTTGTCTGCGCTGTGTTAGTCTTGCAAAGACATATATCATATATCCGGGAGGAGATAATCGGAGACATACCAAGTCTAAGTTTGAGAAAGCCTAGTATACCAGGTATACTGGAAACGCGAGATACGCGCTTGCTAGGGAAGTGAGAAGCTTCGCTTAATCTCACATCGCCTGTAGGGCGGTCAACAATAAGAGCCGGGGCATTAGGGGAGGAGGGCGATGTAAAAGTATAGGAATCTGCTGCTACGTGGACATTAATGTCCCGGTAGGGGAGCGTCATGACGGGCTAGCTGTATGATGATGGTGATGCTCAGCACGCACTCATAGCAGGATAGTCAAGAATAGAGGGAGAGAAATCAACATGTAAGAAGGACAAGGAGTGTAAAGAGGGTGAGACGACTGTGAGAGCACGTCGTTTTGGTTAGTTGAAGCGAAGTTGCGCAGCTTTTCTTTAAATCCCTATGGGTTTGCCGCTGATGAAATAGTGTACATCTATATTTCCCGAAAGGGGATTTCGACAACTGGACCGGTCGCAAAGATGCCAAGATGGTAGATGCCAAGAAAGGTAACAGGGTCTATTTCCAGGATGTGCATGGTCCATATACATAATGATAAGGAGTCTAAGTCCCAGTCTTATCAAAGTTGCCCCTGTTAACTTTAGAGAGGTACGTACCTAGGGAAATATCGTATAAGTGAATTATTACTGTCAAAGAGCACTACAAATCACATCAGTTGTGTTACATAGGCTGATAGGTTGGGTATATAATCACGTGTTATGTAACTAACAATAAAGAAGCAGCTCACCGTATATCATTCACTTGCTGCATGTGGTTTCCACTGTAGCCACCTGCAACGCACCGACTACCCGAGCCCTGACGACGTGTTGCCCCACCGCTGCTCACCTGCTCAGCCACTCACCATTCAGAGCGCAATGCACTTCTTCAACTACCTCTAGCTTCCTTCAACATCGCAACGTAGCCAAGGCAGTAATCAATCAACACACTTCACACTTTAACCCATCTTGTTCCGAACAACCTCTCGTTTATCCACGAAGCTAATTTCATACCATACCATCCTTTTTTTCTCGTATGAGCATTTAGAGTTGGATTACTACTTTACGGCCTGTCTTCCGTTACCCCCCAGTCCCCGGTTACTGCGTCGTTGATTCTATACCGTTAGGATTGACGATAATAATTCCCTTCCGATAAGGCAGACCCCGTAAAGTCTCCATTATCAATCGTCGCCTCTGTCTCCCCTCCATCCCTGTCCGTTTCAACTTCCATCTCTTCCCAAAGACTCGAGATATCTTCAGATCCCGTTCACTATCTGTCATGGCTTCTCGACCAGGGCCCGCAGGTAGGGGTGGTGTGACCGGCCGCTTCGCGCAGTTTAAGTTAGTACTGTTAGGTATGTATGACAACCTCAGATATTTGTAGCATCGTATGCTGATTAGATCACAGGAGAATCTGCGGTCGGAAAGGTACCTAACTATCTCACTCACTAGCAAGCCCATTCCCATTTTAGGCAGCATCGTTCGCTAACTCCTACAAAACAGAGCTCCATAGTCTTGAGATTTGTGAAGGTAAATGACTTCTTCACGTACTCTATAAAATTCATTCTCTAATACCTATCTAGGATCAATTCGACTCGTACCGCGAATCTACCATCGGCGCTGCTTTCCTAACACAAACCATTTCCTTAGATGAGAATACTACTGTTAAGTTTGAGATCTGGGATACTGCCGGCCAGGAGCGGTACAAGTCTCTTGCGCCCATGTACTACCGTAATGCGAACTGCGCCGTCGTTGTCTATGATATCACCCAATCCGTACGTCCCCTAGGAACAAAGAAACGGTGGTTAGGTGGACTGACAGTAAACATAGGCATCCCTCGATAAGGCAAAGGCTTGGGTAAAAGAATTGCAAAGACAAGCGAACGAGAACATTATCATTGCCCTCGCCGGAAACAAACTGGATTTAGTTACCGAGCAACCCGATAAGCGAGCCGTCTCGACTGCTGATGCTGAGGCATACGCAAACGAAGCGGGATTATTGTTCTTCGAAACTTCGGCTAAGACTGCAGAGAATGTCCGGGAACTATTTACCGCCATCGCGAAGAAGTTGCCGCTCGATCAAGTCGGTCCCCGACATACTAGACCTGGACAGCGACCGGGAGGCGTCAGCTTAGCTCCGGAGGGTGCAAATACACAATCAGGAGGGCCTTGCGCGTGTTAGAGGCAGTTCTGGGAGCTACTGGATACTATCTGGACCTGGTACGGCACTATCGAGACCTGGTACAGCGAATTCCCTCGTATCATACTGATCTATTTAGTACTGGGCCACCTGCTCAGCGCTCTAACTGTATTCTCAAGCATGATGTTGTTGAGATCATGCAGCGCTCGAGTAGGAGCACTTCACCAGGCTCTGCAATTCTATCAGGCTCTGGAGAACTGTTCGCGCCAAACTACTATCCAGATCCAGCCTAAAATAGAGACTGGAGGTATTTAAGAAGCATGAAGATAGGCGCGAGATGCTCAAGTGTATATTTCATTGGGAGTTTCTTGGCAGGAGGGCATACATCGTTTTTTTTAATACCTGATTTTTTGTTGGTCGAGTTCTCAAGGTACAGGCTTGGCTGCTAGATGCATTGCAGTCGGTCATGAGCTAGAGGTACGTATGCGTGTGGTTTAAGACGATCTTAGGACTGAGACTGAACGTTGCCGAGCTACTACGTATATAGCTCGACGAGTAATGCAATAGAGTAACATTTCTTCACGACGAGACGAGATATGCTATGCTATTAAATCAGCTTTAATGAGATATTTGCATTGTGGTTTATATATGATGTAGGTATAATTTATGTATACCTCTATCACGTACAGTAGGTGAAACCTGGAAGTGTGATGCTGTAATGCTGCATATGGTGATATGTACTGGATGGATAGGATGATTACCTAATAATATTAAAAAAAATCAATAAAGTATATATGTACATGCTACCTAGGTCCCACTAGACCGAGCACTGCTTTGCGCTTGCCGGGATTGTCCTATGCCCAACGCAACTTTACCTCGAAAACGACGTGCAGCTTAAAAAAAGCTTCCCGAGGTTTTTACATCGTATAATCCCTCGCCAACGACAACAACTCCAGTCACAACGTAGCAACGACAATCGCATTTTGAAGGCCCACTCCATGCCCTCATGTTGCGGACATCGTTGCGATCTGTCAGGGCCGTAGGCAGCAGGCCTGTTGCTGCTGCTGTCGGCCATCAATGGCAGCCCGCGATCGCACGATCGGCTGGTGCAGCTGGGAGGGTATGAAGTCACCAAACACCAAACATGGCATAATACCAGCATTACCTTTAGAACACTCTTAGAACCCTCCGGGCTAACATCAATTGCAACCAGAGATACTATGCCGATAACAAGAAACCCTCAATAAACGACTCTACACCCGCGAAACTGCCTACATCTGAGACTACCACTGCTGCGTCGAGCGATCCCCCCGCGCTGAAACCCGAATCCAAGATTGTTGAGGAAACAATCGACTCTAAGGAAGTCCCGCAGACGCCGCCTCCGCCTCCGCCTCCGCCTGTATCAGAATCTTCCGTAGAAAAGGCCAGTCCTAAACCCACCCCACCCCCGCCGGCGCCTGCGAGAAAGAAGAAGGGATTCTTCCGTCGATTGTATAATTCTGTCGTGACTCTGATACTCCTAGGAGCCATAACCTTCGCTGGTGGCGTATGGTATTCACGCATAAACGACAGATTCCATGACATTTTCACTGAATATGTACCGTTCGGTGAACAAGCCGTGCTCTACCTCGAAGAGCTCGACTATAAGAAGCGATATCCCGGAGGTCTGACCATTGGTGGCCGGGATAAGGATACCGGGGCTCAAGTTAAAATATCGCCGCAAAGTGGCGCATCTTGGAGAGTTGCAGACGCCGGCGAACCGGCAGGCAGACAGTCAAGTGCCATGCGGCATATTGCTGCTAGCAAAGATGCTGCCGCTTCAAAACACAAGAAAGATGCTCCTGCTGAAGAGACGCCTGCGGCGAAACCTGCCGAATCCAAGGATGCAGCTCCGGAACCCACTCCCGCCGCGGCTTCTAAAGCCGTAGAGAAGACCGAAGCGCCGAAGAAGGAAACCGTCGGCTTCGTAGCCCCCGAAGTCGACGAGCCTTCTCGATTCCCCCCTCCTACTCCCATTGACCCTTTGACCGTCAATGATGCCGACGAGGCCGTAGTCCAGGATCTAGTCAAGATGCTTAACGATATTATCACCGTTGTTAACGCTGACAACTCCGATGACCGATTTGCGTCCACTATCGGAAAGGCCAAGAACGAACTTAACAAGGTGGGCTCCAAGATCCGCGAGCTGAAGGCCCAGGTTGAAAAAGACGCTGCCTCGAAGGTGGCAAGCAAGGTTAAGGAGTTCGAAAATGCAGCTGTTGAGTTGGTCAGTCGTGTTGAAAAAGCTATGAATGCGCAAGAGAAGCAGTGGAGGGCAGAGTTTGAGGAAGAGATGCGACGCATCCAGGATGCCTATGACTCCAGAATCAAGACGGAAATAGAGCGGGAAAAGCAGATCAACGACGCAAAGCTTAACAATCAGCTTCTCGAACAGGCCGTCGATCTAAAGCGCCAGTTCTTAGAAGAAGTCAAAAACCGTGTCGAGGAAGAGCGGAATAGCAGACTCGGCAAGCTAGAACAATTAAGTAACGCTATCAGGGAATTGGAGAAGCTCACGACTGGATGGAACGATGTTGTCGACACGAATCTTAAAACCCAGCAGTTGCATGTCGCAGTCGAAGCTGTGCGTGCTAGTCTTAATGACACCGAGCACCCACGACCTTTCGTTCGAGAGTTAGTCGCCCTGAAGGAGATCGCTACGGATGACCCAGTCGTCAACGCAGCCATCCGCTCGATCAACCCGTCGGCGTATCAACGTGGCATCCCTACACCTTCTCAATTGATCGACCGCTTCCGTCGCGTTGCGTCTGAGGTAAGGAAGGCCAGCTTATTACCGGATGACGCAGGCGTAGCTTCCCACGCATCAAGCTGGCTGTTGAGCAAAGTTCTTTTCAAGAAGCAGGGCTTAGCGGCTGGTGACGATGTTGAGAGCATTCTCACCCGAACACAGACGCTTCTTGAGGAGGGCAACCTGGATGCCGCGGCACGCGAGATGAACGCCCTACAAGGGTGGGCTAAGACGTTGAGCCGAGACTGGCTGGCGGAGGTTAGGAAGGTGCTCGAAGTGCAACAGGCATTAGACGTAAGTTTTCTACATATTATCAAGTAATTCATGTAGAGGTATACTAACAAACAACAATTAGGTCATCTCTACCGAAGCTCGGTTGCAGAGCTTAAGAGTAGAGTAAACTAGGGGACATAAGAGACGGAAGCATATCCTTTTCTTTCCTTTTACTTTGTCACCTGTCCCTTGTACATTCTACCTACTTACCTACCTCCTACCCAACCTACTTTACCCTTATCTCTAGAGGAAAGAAAATAAAGGGGGGACGGGAAGGGCGGCTGATTAGCCTGTGTATGAGATAATAACAAGCAATAGACGGCAGGTATATCCTGCTTTTGAAATGTTTTATGTCTCGCAACGTATAAGTGTGTATGCTAAGAGTGACTTGTTGGTTTGGTAAATAGTGTAGATAGAACTATATCATGAGGCATGGGTGATTTTTGCGTACTATTGCTAAACTAGAAGAACCACTTAATAGCTAAGTACTTCGTAACCTACCTTGAAGGTTAAAAGACAATTTATCTTTTGATCGAGTCTAGCTTTCTAGTCATGAAACATCGTGAGTAGTACCCCCTCCCCCCCGAACACCGGAATCGACGAATGATAGTCACCAAACCGCCATATGCGGGGGCCGATAGCATACCTACTATAATGAACCACCATCACTGTCTTATGTGGTCTTCAGCATATACGCATATAGGTGCCACCTACTCAACTGAACCGGGAGCGGGGGAAGATTGGTTTGCTATATAAATAGCTGCATAACTATACATTAACTGGGACCTCACTTCATAACTCGCTGGGGCTACGACCGGATATATATAGCCGCTCTTGTATAGCTGAATGTTGCGGTGTAAGTTGTGGGGAGCTATACTCGTACCGCGTCCAGTAGTATAGTCCCTCAGGGGTAATAGTAACGGCTCCCGCAGAATAGAAGCAGTCGATAACCTTGTATTAATACGAAAAGGGTTAGTTAAACGAATTACCATTCTATTATATTGGGTAATAGCACATACTATACCTTCTCCTTCAACTAAAAGTGGTTAGTTTCTATGTTCGTTCTTCATAGCTACCTACCTTATATTCTATATCAGACTCAACCGCACTTCTTAAGTACGTCTCAACTCGATACATTTAGTAAAGTTATACTTAAATAACATAGAAGATACCTGGCTCAATATTAAATCTATATCAACCTAATTATTTATAGATGTCGTGTTATCCCCTTGACTGGCATTCAACTATACCCCTATTATTTCAGTATCAGTACATAAGACTTGACGTCGTTCATTAACATAATAGGAAAAGGTTCGATAATTAGTATAAACTGTAAATATCATTGGTAGATTTAGCCATTTTCTCTTTCCTGGCCAATCCCCATGTATCAATACTGAAAATAGTGGAGGTGTAGTTGAATGCCAGTCAAGAGGATAACTCTATGTATTATAGTCATTCCAAGGGTTAACCTTGGAGACACGTGCTGAGCTACGTGGTATACGCCCCATTGGCACATAGCCGACGGTTAACAGCTAAAGTATACTAACAGCTTATTCGAAGCCTATTTGAGTATATGTAAAGTTGACAGGCTGAAGGTTGATGTGTCTGGAATAGCGACACCTAAGATGTTGGTAAGGATCCGCACTACTAGGGCTTATCCTTTGTTTGTCACCCCATATGAGCAACCCCATTCCTATCTCTTACATCGTATTTAACAGACGAAATATCTACCTTGGATTGACCTCCTAGGGAACTTTTTTAAGTTCGGGTCGTTATATGAAACACTATAATAAGAGTTGCAATGGGCGTTCTCAATCAGCTTACTCCTGACTTGGAGGAGGTCGACGTTGTCGTCGTAGGAGGCAAGGCTAATATTATCCTTAGAGGCCAGAAGGCATAAAGGTCATCTGTAAGCTAACTGCTCGCAGGAGGAACTGCTGGTTGCGTTGTTGCTTCGAGGCTCAGCGATGCTGACCGTGACCTATCTGTCTTGGTGATCGAGAGTGGACAGAATAACTACAATGTGCCCGCAATCATCCACCCGATCCTCTTCATGGGCAATTTGGCGCCTACCAGCACTGCGGCTTTATTTTACCAGGCCGGAAAGGAGGAGAAGGTAGGTAATAGGCAACTGGTTGTGCCCGCCGGCGGCATCCTCGGTGGTGGCTCATCCATAAATTTTATGATGTATAGCCGGGCACAGCGATCGGACTTCGACTCTTGGAATATGCCTGGTTGGTCTGCGGATGAGATGATACCGTATCTGAAAAAGGTATCTAATAAAACAGTCCGGCCGTTGCAAATCATGGCTGATAGGCTTCGTAGCTTGAAACGTACCACGGTCCTAGCTCTAAGGACACTCACGGAGACAGTGGGCCAGTACAGATCTCAGGTGGCACATACCGTGCTCTCACATCCGAGAACAATTTTATCGAGGCTGCAGCAAAGGTTGGCTGGCCTGAAATCGAAGACCTCCAAAGCCTGGACTCCAACAACGGTACCCAGCGGGCTGTACGTTTCATTTCGCCTGACGGTAAACGCCAGGATTCTGCCCATGCATATCTGCATCCTCGACTTCAAGACGGCAAGCATCCAAACCTAAATGTCCTGGTGGAGTCTCAGGTCATACGAGTTATTGTAGATGACAATAAGAATGCTGTTGGAGTTGAGTACCGACCCAATCCTAAGTTCCAGAACGATACCACGACTCGGAGTATCCGTGCCCGCAAGATGGTGATCGTATCGAGCGGCACTATCGGAACTCCTTCCATACTAGAGAGATCCGGCATAGGTAGTCCCGAACTCCTGAACCGAATTGGTATCCCGATCGTCTCCGACCTTCCTGGCGTCGGTAACAATTATCAAGATCACCATCTGCTCATATACCCATATAGGACAAGCTTAGCGCCAGAAGAGACAGCCGACGAAATCGTACGCGGTGCTCTCAGTGTTGAAGAGCTTGTTAAGACTAAGGATCTCAGAGCTGGCTGGAATGCCCAAGATGTCACTTGCAAGATCCGACCAACTGAGGCGGACGTCGCTGAACTTGGCCCCGAGTTTCAAGCGGTCTGGGAGAGAGACTTTAAGGCGAAGCCAGACAAGCCACTGGCATTGATGTCTCTCGTCAGCGGGTAAGAAGTCAGCCTTGCCTATAGATATGCATATGCTGATTATTGACAGATTCGCTGGCGATCCGAGTAGTGTGCCAGTGGGGCAATACACGTCCCTGACAGCATTTACCGTATATCCATATTCTCGTGGCCACGTACATATCACGGGTCCAAGTGTAGACGACCCAGTGGATTTCAAAACCGGGTTCTTTACCGATGCCAATGACATCGATATTCAAAAGCACATCTGGATTTATAAAAAGCAAAGAGAAATCCTTCGCCGTACGGACATGTACCGGGGCGAAGTAATCACTGCCCACCCGCCGTTCGCTTCGGACTCAGAAGCGGCATGCATCGAGTTAAACGACGGACCTCTCTCCAACGTGAAGGACATCACATATACTCCGGCGGACGACGCGGTCCTCGAGAAGTGGCTGCGCGAGAATGTAGGCACCACTTGGCACTCTATGGGGACATGCAAGATGGCACCGCTAGAGAAAGGCGGCGTTGTGGATGCGAGTCTCAGCGTCTACGGTGTCAAGGGGTTGAAGGTGGCGGATTTGAGCATCCCACCAGCGAACGTGGCGGCCAACACGGCCAACACGGCTTACGCAATAGGGGAGAGGGCAGCAGATATATTCATCAAGGAACTTGGTCTTGGTAATAGGGATATTTAACGAAGAAGGTAGCATTTTCTGTCTATGAAGCTACCTATGTGCTTAATCTGTTTAATAGGTATTTGGTAATTGATTGATCTTGCCACTTATGGCAATGCTATATTCTTGTTATTTGCCGTAACAAAGTGCTTAACTACCTGTACGGGATGTTCGCGTTGAGATATTACGCTCTCCTACTTGACAGATTGTCCATCCTCACTGGACTCTGTTGCGAGCCTTCTAGGAAACTTATTCTAAACTATATATATGATTTCCAGCAGCCATTGTATAAATCATGACATCGAAGCATTCTATCCGAATGATGGCATCCCTCAGCCACTACCAAAGATCCTTTGCAACCCCGATGACGATGAAATCCTACGCCAATAGATCCGGCAGATTGATGGAGATAAAGTGCATAGAGTTGCTGTCCTGAGTTTCCGAGGACCACAGCTCTATCGGATTGCAAAGCTACAAGCAGAGCTTATAAAGAAGCAGAATAGCATGGCGAATCCCGACGATGGAATATCCGAGACCAATTCAGACGCTGAAGGCGTAATATGGCTGGCTTACGGGATGAGACTCGGGGATGACAACCTATGAGTCTCGTAAGCCCTGAGCATTTTGGGCTTATCCTAGCACCTTACTACCTTATTGACGTTGCGTCTTGCTCGCAAAGAGCCAATTAGTGATATATGTGCTTATAAGTTGTGCTTGTCTCCAGCAACGACATAACAACACCTCACCGAAATTCAACCAGCATAACAAAGAAAGCGGAATAGTTATTGTTTAGTAACTTTTGATCACACATCCCTGAGAACTTTCTGATACCAATTATCTAAAATAACTATATAAAACGCGTTAGATTACAACACAAGTCCTTCTTAAACATCACTCTTCCGATACGTTTCCTGGCCAGGTTAAGGTACGGTGATATGACGATGTGCCATTCGTTTTACTGACAATAGTGAAGTTTAAACTACTTGCCACAACAGGTTGCTTACACTCGGATGTCACTAGGCAATTACGACCTATTCCCTAATGTACAAACTACGCCTAATTATTTATTTTCCCTCTGTGTGTTATAACCTCAAGTGAATTACCCATGTTAAAGCATGTATGTATTATGTATGATTTATTTAAGTTTACGAATTTAATAAATTTGAAGTTCAAAAGTTATTAAGAGGAATTATCGATATAATAGGATCATATCCTGAGACTAAGAATACCTTAGATATAAGATATAAATTTATCTTATTGACCAAATGTACCCGTAGCCATATTAATAAACCTCACGGGTTGACGTCAAGTATACGGTTTGTCCTTAACACACGATAGCCTCACGATGGCTTTGATTTACTTCCCTTTCAAGCAAAGCCAGCGGCCTCCGCAGCAGGGGCCATAGGCATACATAGGTATACATAGGTACTTGAAATCTAAAACCTACGCTATCGGCTAGTTGCTCTTGATATGGAGAGAACTTACAAGTCTGGATGCATTATCCTTCGATACATTTCCGTTTTTTAATACCGAGACGCCTGGTTTTGAAGGAACCAACTACTTTTCTAGTCAGATGCGAGAATATTGCCTTCTGAGGTTGGGCAACGTATCCAGGTAGTTTCATGTCGCGGTTTGCGAGCCGAAAAATATCGACTGTCTTAATAGCCTACCTCCTAGAAGCTATTGTTGGCAATGCTGGCTGTGTACGAGCTGAGCAGGTCCCCCTTTCATCAGAGTTATTTCCCGAATCAACTACCTATTCTAAGTCGTCGGGTATGTACTCAATCTACTATTCTTAAATCGAAACCTTCCGTGGGCTGTCGCGGGTGGCTATACTACTTCTATCTTCATCAGTCAGTAACTGCATGGCTTTCCAATGCATCGGAGTTCGTCCCAAAATGTGATAATAGGTATTTCATCCTGAACTAGGCAGGAAGTGGCAGTATGCTGTTGAACTGTGATATTAACATGCACTCATCCATCGACGCCAAGGGCAACTGATTGCGATATAATCATGGAAACGAATATAACGCCATGTGTAGCGATGATCAATCAAAGAGTATAATTACGTTATTAAAAGATTTGAATCTGATGTGGTCAGATGGTAGGTACATTGCTTGTTCTTGTTTCATGTTGTGCAACTTATATATTTTGAAGTATGGGCGCAAAGGGTGGTAATATCGCAAAATATTGCCCAGCATGTATGTCAGGGTTCTAGATGAGGCGTGCAGAACAAAGGACTTGTTAGTTTGTATACGAGCCGTAGGCTCGATAGTTAGGTTAGAATTCCTCGCGGAACAACGAAGTTGTTTCCATGCCGTTTGGTTCCACCTCGTGACGGTGTAATAATGTTGCAGGCACCCTATACTCTTAGACTACAGCCGACGCTGCCTTGTGTGAGTTATGCTGTATAAAATTGGGACTCTATAGTGATGGTTTAATGGCTTATCCGCCTGTAGCTGTTATTAGTCGGTCGGTACGTTATCTCGAATAGTAACTTTCCGTATCTAGATGAGAACACCGGAGACACGTAAGTTGTAATGAACATCCCACGAGAAACGGAGGCTTAAAGTGTATTTATATGGGAGCAAGGCCTTCATATTTTTCTACACTTCCTCTGTCTCGCATCTTCGTTCATCTCTACCTCCTACCTAGCCTACACAGGAAGCAAACCTATTCGAAGAAATACCGCAGCGATCACCAAAGTAATCCATATCCCAATACTTTAAAATTATGATCTTAATCTAACAATATATTTATGCAGATGCCTTCTGCAAAAGGTTATATCAAGAGTCACCCTGGCGGCAGCAAGTTCACGGCTACTTTTGTCCTCGATGAGATCAATCATCACTTCGACGGCAACCTGAATCCCAATGTACAGGATTTCACATCCAACGTGGCTACACTTGAATATGAAGACGTCGGACAATTGACCGGCCAGCAACAATTTAATGGAAAGATCGGCATCTCTGATATCACGCTAAATCTCGCAAATGGCCCGAAAATTGCGGGTTCTCTCACTATGCCAGTAGACCCGGCAGTGACCGTTTCTGGATCGGGTACTTGGTCATCAAAGTCATCCTAGATTATCTTCCACGTTATGACGAGGGCATTGGAACAGTGATTATGGGATTAGTTGCCGGACTATATTAAGGAGAGGAAGTTCAACACTACCCTCGTGGGGATTGAAGAAGCTATATGATTAAACTCAACAACCTTGCCCTCAACGGCAGAATTACATAAAATAAATAAAGAGCGGGTTCTCTACATATATTGGCTCACCAATGAATAACTAGAGCTATGATTGATGTTCGTGTTATGGAGTAAAGCAAGAAATATGGAAATAACTTCGTTGCTCCGTAAGGAACTCGAAATCTGACTATGATGGAAGCTTGAGTTATGTATACATGTTGAATTATTCTTATATTTTATATGTCTCATCTAGAATCATAACAATCCGCCCTACTATTACTACCATTCATAGGTTCAAGTTACAACATTTTGAAAGAGTTGTTTGTTTGGATAGGGGGTTGATTAGTCATCTAGTCGAGGGTTTTAAATGTTTATTTTTAAGTAATAAACGTTTTTATTAACTAGGTAATTGAACCTCGTCGCTAGGTATTATCGACTAGTTTATGTTTTTTCGTTCAATGTTTATTCAGCGTCTATCTATAACGTACTTCCTCAAACCTTTATCTCTCCCTCTCCTCCCCCCTAATCTCACTACCACTACCCTGCGCCTCTCCTCAACCATGGCGCGGACATACGAGTCGGCGCTCGCGCACCTCGACTCCATCCAGTCCAACCGCGCCGTCACATCCCTGTTCACCCCTCCCGTCTCCGCATCATCCCCCGCCCCCTCCGCCAAGGACCTCAATGCCCTCGCCATCCCGGAGATGCTCTCCTGGCTAGGCCGGGCGGGTCTAGCGCAGGACGATCTCGCCCGGCTCCGCTGCATCCACGTCGCCGGGACCAAAGGGAAGGGTTCCGTATGCGCGTATCTGACCTCGATCTTGACGCGGGAGCCTGTCGCCGGCAGGGTTGGCACGTACACGTCACCACACCTAATCTCGGTGCGCGAGCGCATCCAGCTTGATGGGCAGCCGATTAGTCGGGAGTTGTTTGCGCGGTATTTCTTCGAGGTATGGGATGCGCTTACTAGTGCCGCGCGGGAGGAGGCGACGCGTTCGGGGAAGGACATCTCGGCCGCGGAGCTCGAGGGCCCGGCTACAAAGCCTTTCTACTTCCGGTTCTTAACGATCCTAGCTTTCCACGCGTTCCTGCGGGAGGGGGTTAAGAGCGCGGTGGTAGAGTGCGGCATCGGTGGCGAGTACGACTCTACGAACGTGTTGCCGGCTGAGGCCGTGACGGCTTCGGTGATCTCGCAACTCGGGATTGATCACGTGGGTATGCTCGGCGGCACACTGCCTGAGATTGCGTGGAACAAGGCGGGCGTGATGAAGCCGGGGCGGAAATGCTTCACCCGGAAACTGCAGTCTGGAGAGGGCGAGGAAACCATGCGTGTGTTACGCGAACGAGCTGCGGAGAAGAGCGCCACCTTGATAGAGGTAGAAGACCAAGAAGTCGAGCAATGGGGAGGTGTACGAGGAGCTGAGGCAGGTAGCCTCGAAGGCGAGTTCCAGAAGTACAACCAGGCGTTAGCGACAAAGGCTGCAGCTGAGCATATAAGGGTTCTAGATGGGAACCAGGATACCCTACCGGGAGAAAGGTTATCAGCTTTAGCAGAACGCTTTTCTGATGGTTTACGGTTAGCAAGACTGCAAGGACGTTCCGAAACAAGAGAACACGGCGACTTCACGTGGCTCATCGACGGGGCGCATACCGCAGAAAGCCTAGAGGAAGTAGCCAAGTGGTTCGCGGGGAAACGCAAAACCGTAACCGGCGACGCGAAAGTGGTCTTGCTATTCAACCAGCAAGAACGCGATGTAGCAAGCCTTTTAAACAGTCTACACAGGGGCATTGAGAAGGAGTCAGGGGTTCCGGAGGGCACTATCTTCGACTACGCCGTATTTACTCGGAACGATTTACAACGTAGAACGGCCAAGGAGCCCGAGCGGGACCTGGCTGTTCAGCAAGCTGCCGCAGATGCTATGGAGAAGCTATCTCCCCGGACGGAGACTACCGTCGTAGAAAGCGTCGACGAAGCGGTCGAGAAGATAAAAGCTACGCAACCCCGTGACGGCGTCAAAGTTGTGGTCCTCGCTACGGGTAGCTTCCATCTTGTAGGCGCCCTGCTTAGGACATTAGAGCCGGATTCGGAGTTGTGAATTGCTCATCTAGGTAGGGTAGGCTCGGTAGGTAGTAGGTACGACAGGTTCCAGTGACTTGGACATGATGAAAACCGCGTTTAAGAGGCGATAGATTATGGGTCTCAGGACTAAGTCGTAGGCACCGTGACGGCTGTACTTTCAACAATAAGCCATAAATATACACTTTAAGATTTTTAGTTGCTTTGAGTCTTGAATGTTGCTTAAATAGTTATAGCCGGTATTATACTCAATGAAACCTTTGTATGCTTGATTCTCCTCTATACTCCTCTATACGGGTTGAGCCGCCGTAGATCCTCATCTATTTTTCTAGGGTATACCCATCTCTCGTTGAAACTAGAGCCATTTCACATAACCAGCCCCTATAAAAAATCGACCGTTGCCGGTCACAAGGCATCGGCGCCTTCTAATATTCCCAAAGCTCCGCCCACCAGATGCAAGCTACCCGTAATGAAAGCCTGTATTGTCTCACTCCCGCCCAAGGGTGTCTTGCTGAGGTCTCGGACATAATCGATCGCCTCTTCAATCGTCGGCACGACAGTTACCTTTGCCGTCGGGTCTAACAAGGACCATTTCTCCGCAAAGGCACGCTGCGCTGTTAGAGCTTTGATGGCTACAGGGTCATACTGGTGGTTCACAAAGTCTCGCTTATAGCCAGTGCTAGCGTAAGTTACGTTTGTGCAAAAGACGACGTGTTCGAACGTCCCTTGCCCCTGGGCTTTGAGAGCAGAGACTATGCCCTCGAGGAAGTGGATGGCCTCGTCACGTCCTTGCTGGTTGAAAATCAAGGCTTTCGGGCCGGTTCGCTTCGCACACTCACCTGCAAACCACCGTGTCGCCATCTTGAGACTGTCTACAGTATGTGCTCCGTCAATGTGCCAGATGATTGGCCCTTCAGCCTTGACTTCGCATCTACCCCTCCACACGACTTTTTCAAGACCATCAACGAACTCTTTACTTAACGCTGACGGATCTGGTATGAAGTTAGGATCGATTTTTTGCAATGCTGCTTCGGCTAGGGCGACTCCTAAGCTGGCATTCTTCTTCTGGAATAGCGCATCTGGTCGGACCTTAACATCCTTTAGTCTGGGGTCGATATCCAAAACCTTCAGCGGCACTCCTTTTTCTTTGGCTCTTTCCTGAAGTACATCGGCGGCTTCGGGAACTTGCTCGATGGTGAAAGCAGCACTGCCCGGCTTCATGATACCGGCCTTATGCCAAGCAATCTTCTCTATCGTATCCCCAAGTGCGAAGACATGATCTATACCCAGAGTGCTAATACCAGACGCCAAAGGGTGTGCTACGATGTTCGTGGCATCAAATTCGCCACCAATACCTGTCTCATATACAGCAACATCAATACCCTCCTGGAGGAATAAATGATAGCTCATCAGTGTTAAATAGCGGGAATAGACCGGCCTCGTAGGCATGGGAATATCAAGCCTCTGGTCTATTACCCTCTTGCCCTCACGTTCTTCAGCCTCTCCAAGCTTGTCCCATACCTCGAAGAAGTAACGGGCGAAGACGTCCTCGCTGACAGGAACGTCGTTGATCCTAATTCGTTCGCGTACAGCAATTAAGTGCGGACTCGTAAATAGACCAATCCTACGAGGTATTGTATGTGCTCGCTGGTAATGCAAGAGGATGGATGCTGCAAATGCGCATGTGCTCCCTTTGCCCTTAGTACCCGCGACGTGCAGAACATTCAGCCGATCGAGGTCGGAGGAAGTGTAGCCAATGCGTCGCAAGTACTCGTGCATTTCGGCGATGGAGGCGGCATCTGGGCGGATGCCAGCCTTGCGGCGGGCCTCAACGATAGCATACGGGGTTTGAAGAGAGTTCAGAGCATCGATAGCGTCCTGAGGGAATATATGGTCAGCTTCATCCTTATCCTTATCCCCACGGGGGTTGGGTTAGGGTCTGGGCTAGGTACGTTATACGTTCTACCGGGTTGTGTAGCGGTAGCCATTGTGCGACAAGAAATGGATATCGCACTCTTTCTTATATGTGGAGAGAAAGAGTACAGACTAATGCGTCGGAACACATAATGCATTCCTGGAGACCTACTACATAAGGTCTGCGCCTGGTCTTTAGCAGGTAAGCTTTCTGTATTCCTGCCGTATCCGTATGACAGAGATGACGAAAATTACCTAAGATAAAAAGAGGGTCAGTAGCGATATCGCCGACAAACTCCCCTGCTCCCCCAATTCTTACCCCACCTTCTCCAAATTACACAGCAGCAGAGCAGTGACATTGCACAAAGTACTTGCAACTAATTCATTGTGCAACCTGCTCAAACTTTCACATTCGAAACAAAGCTACATGTAAAACGTGTATTTGACAATTTAAGCAAGACCATTGAGGAATCTCGGAATCATATAGGTAGTAGTCTGACCTTTAATGAGACTACCTGCTTATCTACCTAACCTACCTAGATAGCGACTTCCAGATTGAAGCTACTACATAGGTTGATTGGCGGGCTAATACGAATCGCACCCTAACTTCGTTACCGTTGAGATATCTTCAATAAACTACCTAACTTAACCTACCTACCTACCTGGTAATTTAAGAAGGAAAGCAACTTAATAACAGGTGAGGTATTGCTCTAAGTAACCACCTATTTTGGATTAGTACCTAGGAAAGTGTAAAGTACGACGGGAGCATACGCAGCTCGTAGTTGCACTTCTAAACAAATTATTATGCACCACACTTGGAAACTACGAAACAATTTTGGACTTACCTATTTATTAGGTACTTCCTAGAATTGCTCTTCGAACGTAAAGTCAGGAAGGCACTTCCTGCCAATGTGTCAGGAGTGAACATAAACAACCCCTATGAAACAGAGGGCCAGACATAAGAATTCCATCTCTTTTCCCTTCAACCTTATTCTCCTCTTAACCTCTTCATCAACTCTTTTCCATCGCATAACGTCTGCAAGAGGTGCAAATGGTATAGAAAGGTCATGCAAAACGAACTCTATTCGAAGATACTAATTATTAATAGTTTTACCCAAAGGTAAAGCAATTCAATCAATTTTACGAAAAATTCATCGGACGCAGACTTTATCAGTTTTGCGCATGATCCCGTCTCCTCACGATGGCATCAGCATCCCCGTCCTTCTCAGTCTCAACTTTACCCACTACAGTGGCCTCAGACATAGATCAAAGAAATGGCATGCCTACGATTCGATTCACAAATATTGAAGACCTCTTTAAGGCAGTCGGACAGGTCCAGGGCGACTTTCTTATAGTTCAAAGTCTTCCACACCCTTAAATTCAATAGCCTATCCAAATTCCAACTTCCACGACTACTTAGTAGCTAACACAACCGGTACATTGACACTTATCTACATACACGACAAAAATTATTTAACTCTGAGAACGTTGTCATGGGTGCTTTGAGCGCTTGGTCAAATAAACTCTACGGTCACAATGCGGCCCGATGATACGAACACGACATTATTTCGCGCGAAGAACTATAACCTTACCACCCTGCCAAGTCCATTGAGATACATACATACAACTATTATTCGTACATACAGCTGTCTCGAAGTGGCTCCGGGGGACGCATCCTAACACCTACACTTCTCCAATTAAGCGATTGTTGATGAGTGGCTGTCGTGGCTTAAAATCGAAACCATTCGATGTACAGAAATGGGTATTATACCACCTGAAATCATAAACAGATTAAAACCCGACTATCTCTTTTACCTCAACGAGGATGTGTTCTTTGACATCGAAGAAGAATCCATCATCGCGCCTAACCTAACTCTAATTCCTCTCCGTCCTCTGACATCTCTGAATACAGGATCTACCTAAGGACCACTAAATACAAACAATAACACGAGTTGTCGTCAGTCAACATATACAATACCCAGGCAAGATTATTTTAACAGCCAATAACTTAGTAGGCACATTTGGGGTGTTTATGTTGTTGTCCTTAAGACAGATGGTTCGCTTCCCCTGCTCTACATCGGATGCGGAACAGATGCGAAGTTAGGCATTGCCGGACGTTGGTACTCGTACGGCTGCTATCGAACCATTCCCAGGTACATACACTCAGCAATAGACAACATCGACGATATCAGAGATGCTCATGGTCATGATAGACCCCGGACTAGAGTTCGACCACATTCTCGCGGGTTGACAACCTTGTTGGATGATGGGCCGGCGAGTCCGCCAACATCCTCGTCCATAGATTCAGCCATGGTAGTTGAATCAACGTAGCAGATTTGTTG